>NW_018393777.1:39828-41217 GCF_900095145.1 Mus pahari | reverse complement strand
CTTATCAGCACCTCATGGTACCTTCTCCAAAACTGACCATATATTTGGTCACAAAACAGGACTCAACAAATACAAAATATTAAAATTATCACATGCATTCTATCAAATCACTGCCGACTAAGGCTGAGCTTCAATAACAACGTAAATAATAGAAAGCCAACATTCACATGGAAGCTGAACAACATTCTACTCAATGATAACTTGGTCAAGGAAGAAATAAAGAAAGAGAATGAAGATTTTTTGGACTTTAATGAGAATGAAGCCACAACATACCCAAACTTATCAGACACAAAGAAAGCATTCCTAAGAGGAAAACTAATAGCTCTGAGTGCCGCCCAATAGAAACTAAAGAGAGCATACCTAAAAGCTCTAGTACAAAGAGAAGCAAATTCACCCAAGAGGAGTAGATGGCAGGAAATAATCAAATTTAGGACTGAAATCAATCAAGAGGAAACAAAAAGAACTGGACAAAGAATCAACCAATCCAAGAGCTAGTTCTTTGAGAAAATCAACAAGATAGACAAACCCTTAGCCAGACTAACTAGAAAGCACAGGGACAGTATCCTAATTGAAAAAATCACAAATGAGAAGCAGACATAACAACAGAACCTGGGGAAATCCAAAATGTCATGAGATACTACTAAAAAAAGGCTATAATCAACAAAACAGGAAAACCTGGGTGAAATGGACAATTTCCTACAAAGATAACAGGTACCAAAGTTAAATCATGACCAGATTAACGATCTAAATAGTCCCATTTCCCCTAAAGGAATAGAAACTGTCATTAATAGTCTCCCAGTCCCAAAAACCCAGGACCAGATGGGTTTATTGCAGAGTTCTATCAGTCCTTCAAAGAAGACCTAATTCCAATTCTCCTCAAACTATTCCACAAAATAGAAACAGAAGGTGCTCTACCCAATTCATTCTATGAAGCTACAATTACTTTGATATCTAAACTACATAAAGACCCAAAAAAGAAAGAGAAGTAAAGACCAATTTTCTTTATGAACGTCTATGCAAAAATACTCAATAAAATCCTTGCAAACCGAATCCAAGAACACATAAAAGTGATCATCCATCATGATTAAGTAGGCTTTATCCCAGGGATGCAGCGATGGATTAATTCGAGAATCTAGCAACATAATCCACTATATAAACAAACTCAAAGACAAAAATCCCATGATCATCTCGTGAGATGCTGAGAAAGCATTTGACAAAATCCAACACCCCTTCATGATAAAAATCTTGAANAGATCAGGAATTCAAGGCCCATACCTAAGCATAGTAAAATTAATATACAGCAAACAGTAGCCAACATCAAACTAAATGGAGAGAAATTGAAGCAATACCATTTAAACCAGGGACTATTCAAGACTGTCCACTTTCTCC
>NW_018393777.1:37736-38868 GCF_900095145.1 Mus pahari | reverse complement strand
AAAGCAATCTACAGATTCAATGCAATCCCCATCAAAATTCCAACACAATTCTTCACTGAGTTAGAAAGGGCAATTTGCAAATTCATCTGGAATAATTAAAAAACCTAGGATAACAAAAACTATTTTCAACAATAAAAGAACCTCTGGGGGAATCACCAAACCTGACCTCAAGATGTACTACAGAGCAATTGTGATAAAAACTGTATGGAACTGGTACAGTGACAGACAAATAGATTAATGGAATAGAACTGAAGACACAGAAATGAACTGACACACCTGTGGTCACTTGACCTTTAACAAACGAGCTTAAACCATCTAGTTGAAAAAGACAGCATTTTCAACAAATGGTGCTGTCTCAACTGGCAATTATCATGTAGAAGAATATGAGTTGATCCATTCTTATCTCCTTGAACAAAGCTCAAATCTAAGTGTATCAAGGAACTCCACATAAAACAGAGACACTAAAACTTATAGAAGAGAAAGTGGGGACAAACCTCGAAAATACGGGCACAGGGGAAATTTTTCTGAACAGAACAGCAATGGCTTGTGCTGTAAGATCGAGAATCGACAAATGGGACCTCATAAAACTGCAAAGCTTTTGTAAGGCAAAAGACACTGTCAACAAGACAAAAAGGCCACCAACAGATTGGGAAAGGATTTTTACCAATCCTAAATCAGATAGGGGACTAATATTCAAAATATATAAAGAACTCAAGAAGATGGACTCCAGAAAATCAAATTACCCTATTAAAAAATGGGGTACAGAGCTAAACAAAGAATTCTCAACTGAGGAATACTGAACGGCTGAGAAGCACCTGAAAAATGTTCAACATCCTTAATCATCAGGGAAATGAAAACCAAAACAACACTGAGATTCCACCTAACACCAGTCAGAATGACTAAGATCAAAAATTCAGGTGACACCAGATGCTGGCAAGGATGTCATAAAAGAGGAACACTCCTCCATTGCTGGTGGGATTGCAAGCTTGTACAACCACTCTGGAAATTATTCTGGAAGTTCCTCAGAAAATTGAATATAGTACTACCAGAAGATCCAGCAATAGCTCTCCTGGACAAATACCCAGAAGGTATTCTAACTTGTAATAAGGACACATGCTCCATTATATTCATA
>NW_018393777.1:20216-35361 GCF_900095145.1 Mus pahari | reverse complement strand
CCTATAGGAGGAACAACAATATGAACTAACCAGTACCCCCAGAGCTTGTATCTCTAGCTGCATATGTACCAGAAGATGCCCTAGTAGGCCCTCATTGGGAGGAGAGGCCCTTAGTGTTAAAAAGGGAATCCCAGGGCCAGAAAGTGGGAGTGGTTGGGTTGGAGAGCAGGGCAAGGGGAGGGTATAGGGGACTTTTGTGATAACATTAGAAATGTAAATGAAGAAAATATCTAATAATAAAAAAAGAGTTCTCTGGTGGAAATTTTGAGGTCAATTAAGCTTACTATCAGATCATCTGCAAATAGTGATATTTTGACTTCTTCCTTTCCAATTTGTATCCCTCTAACTTACTTTTGTTGTCTAATAGGCTAGGACTTCAGTTACTATACTGAATAAGTAGGAAGAAAATTGACAGCCTTGTCTAGTCCCTGATTTTACTGGGATTGCTTCAATGTTTTCTCCATTTAGATTGATGTTGGCTACTCATTTGCTCTATAATTCTTTTACTATGTTTAGGTATGGAACTTGAACTACTGATCTTTCCAAGTCTCTTAACATGAAGAGATGTGGAATTTTGTCAAATGCTTTTCAGTATCTAATGAAATGATCATGTGGTTTTTTTCTTTGAGTTTGTTAATATAGTGGATTACATTAATGGATTTCCATATATTGAACCATCCCTGAATCCCTGGGATGAAGCCTACTTGATCTAGATGGATGATTGTTTTGATGTGTTCCTGAATTTCATTTGTGAGACTATTATTGAGTGTTTTTGCATCGATATTCATAAGGGAAATTGGTCTGATGTTCTCTTTCTTTGTGGGTCTTTGTGTAATTTAGGTGTCAGAGTAATTGTAGCTTCATAAAACAAATTGGGTTGTATTCCTTCTGTTTCTATTTTGTGGAATAATTTGAAGAGTATTGGTATTAGGTCTTCTTTGAAGGTCTGATTGAACTCTGCACTTAACCCATCTGTTCCTTGGCACTTTTGGGTTGAGAGAATATTAATGACTGCTTTGATTACTTTAGATGTTACAGAAATGTTTAGCAACAATATGAACTAACCAGTACCCCCTGAGCTTGTGTCTCTAGCTGCATATGCAGCAGACGATGGCCTAATCGGCCATCACTGGGAANAGAGGCCCCTTGGTCTTGCAAACTTTATATGACCCAGCACAAGGGAAGGCCTGGGCCAAGTAGTGGGAGTGGGTGGGTAGGGGAGCAGGGGTGGGGGGTATAGCATATAACTTTCAGGATAGCATTTAAAATGTAAATAAAGAAAATAACAATAAAAAAATTTTAAAATACGAAATGTTTAGATCATTTATGTGATCCAGATTTAATTTTAGTACATGGCATCTGTTTAAAAATGTGTCCATTTCATCCAGGTTTTCCAGTTTTGTTGAGTATAGGGTTTTGTAGTAGGATCAGATGATGTTTTGGATTTCCTCAGGTTCTGTTGTTATGTCTCAGTTTTCACTTCTGATTTTGTTAATTGGGATACTATCTCTGTGCCCTCTGATTAGTCGGACTAAGTTTATCTATCTTGTTGATTTTTTCAAGAAGCCAGATCCTGGTTTTTGTTTGTTTGTTTGTTTGTTTGTTTGATTGATTGATTGATTGATTCTTTGTATAGATCTTTCTGTTTCTACTTGGTTGAATTAAGCCCTGAATTTGATTATTTCCTTCTGTCTATTCCTCTTTGGTGAATTTGCTTCCCTTTGTTCTAGAGCTTTGTAGTGTGCTGTCTCTAGATTCTTTTTGGAGGCACTCAGAGCTATGAGTTTTCTTCCTAGCACTTCTTCCATTGTGTCCCATAAGTTTGGTTATGTTGTTGCTTCATTATCATTAAACTCTAAAAAGTCTATAATTAGCTTCTTTATTTCTTTCTTGATCAAGTTATCATTGAATACAGTATTGCTCACCTTCCATGTATATATGTGCTTTCTATTTTTTATGTTATTATTGAAGACCAGTCTTAGTCCATGGGAATCTGACAGGATGCATGGGATTGCTTCCATCTTCTTGTATTTGTTGAGGTCAATTTTGGAGAAAGTTCCATAATATGCTCAGAAGAAGGTATATTCTTTGTTTTAGAGTTAAATGCTCTGTAGGTATCTGTCAGATCCATTTGGTTCATAAATTCTGTTAGTTTCATGCTATCTATCTTTAGTTTCTGTTTCCATGATCTGCCCATTGATGAGAATGAGTTATTGAAGTCTATCATTATTATTGTTTGAGGTGCAATATGTGCTTTGAGTTTTAGTAAAGTTTCTGTTATGAATGTGGGTGCCCTTGCATTAAGAGCATAGATGTTCAGAATTGAGACTTTTTCTTGGTAGATTTTTCCTTTGATGATTATGTAGTGTCCTTCCTTATCTTTTTTGAAAACTTTATATTGAACATCGATTTTATTCTATATTAGAATGGCTACTCCAGCTTTTTTCTTGGGGCCATTTGCTTGGAATATTCTTTTCCATCCTTTTACTCTGAGGTAATATCTGTCTTTATCACTGAGGTAGGTTTCCTGTATGTAGCCAAATGTTGGGTTCTATTTACTGGACCTTTAATTTGGGAATCTGCACTCTCTTCTATACCTATTATCCTTAGGTTTGGTCTTCTCATTGTGTCCTGGATTTCCTGGAGATTTGGGGTTATGAGCTTTTTGTATTTTGCATTTTCTTTGACTGTTGTGTCATTGTTTTCTGTGGTATCTTGTACACCTAAGACTCTCCCTTCTATTTCTTGTATTATGTTGGTGATGCTTGCATCTATGACTCTTAATCTCTTTCCTATGTTTTCTAAGTCCAGAGTTGTCTCCCTTTGTGATTTCTTTATTGTTTCTACTCCACTTTTATATTCTGGATGGTTTTGTTCAATTCTTTCACTTGTTTGGTTGTGTTTTCCTGTAATTCTTTAAGGAATGTTTTTGTGTTTCTTCTTTAAGGGTTTGCAACTCTTTACCTGTGTTCTCCTGTATTTCTTTAAGGGACTTATTTATGTCCTTCTTAAAATCCTCTATCAGTATCATGGGATGTGATTTTTAAATCCAATACTTGATTTTCTGGTGTGCTAGGGTATCCAAGACTTGCTGTTGTGGGAGAAATGGATTCTGATGATGCCAGGTAGCCTTGTTTTCTGTTGGTAAGGTTCTTGTGCTTGCCTTTCACCATCAGCTCTCATCTGCCAGGGCCTCTATACAATGGGCTGTGGAACAGCCTTACCTCTTGGTTGCAGATGGAAATCCAAAGGTATATATTACTTTTATTATGTTTAAGTATGTGCCTTGTATTTCTTTTTACTCTAAGACTTCTAAATGTGGAGGTGTCATGAATTTAGTCAAAGGCTTTTCATCATCTACTGAGATGATTATGTGATTTTTCTTTAAGTTTTTTTATATGGTGGATTATGTTGATGAATTTTCATATACTGAATCATCTCTTTATCTCTACAATGAAGTTTACTTTGTTGTGGTAAATGATGTTTTTGACTGGTAAATTTGGTTTTTAACTATTTTACTAAGTAGTTTTTCATCAATGTTCATAAGAGAAATTGATCTGAATTTTGATTTCTTTTTGTGGTTTAAGTATCAGGCTATCTATGAATTCATACAATGAATGTGGCAGCAATACTTCTGTTTCTATTTTGTGGGATAGTTTGAAGACTATTGGTATTAGTTGTTCATTGAAGATCTTGTAGAATTCTGTGCCAAAACCATATGGTCCTGGGATAATTTTGCTTGAGAAAGCTGTTTGTTTTTTTGTTTTGTTTTGTTTTGTTTTGGTTTGGTTTGGTTTGGTTTGGTTTGGTTTGGTTTGGTTTGGTTTGGTTTGGTTTGGTTTTTCGAGACAGGGTTTCTCTGTATAGCCCTGGCTGTCCTGGAACTCACTTTGTAGACCAGGCTGGCCTCGAACTCAGAAATCCACCTGCCTCTGCCTCCCAAGTGCTGGGATTAAAGGCATGTACCACCACACCGGGCTTGCTTGAGAAAGTTTTAATGATTGCTTCTATTTCATTAGGGGTTGTGGGATAGTTTAGAGAGTTTACATAATCTTGATTTAACTTCGATAAATGGTATCTCTCTCAAAAATCATCCATTTCATTTAGGTTTTACAATTTTGTAGAGGACAGGCTTTTGAGTTAAGACTTAATGATTTGTTTAATTTCCTCAGTGTCTGTTGTTATGTCTACCTTTTCATTACTGATCTTGTTAATAATTTGGATACTGTCTCTCTGCATTTTAGTTATTTTTTTAAGAATTTGTTTATCATGTTGAGTTTTTCAAAGAACCAGCTCTGGGGTTTGTTGATTCTTTGTATTATTTGCTTTATTTCTTATTGATTGATTGATTTAAACACTATCTTTGATTAGTTCCTGCCATCTACTCCTCTTAGGTATGTTTGCTAGTTTTTGTTCTAGAGCTTTCAGATGTGCTTTTAAGTTTCTAATATTAGTTTCCTCCAATTTCTTTATGATGACATTTAGTGCTATGAACTTTCCTCTTCATACTGCTTTCATTGTGTCCCGTTAGTTTGGGTATTGTTATGCCCACTGCAGTGAAGTCTGCTTGACAGGCTGAAAGGCCTGGAAGCACTCACAAACTCAAACCCTGTCCCCTCATTAGTCTGGTGTTTGGATCCTTGTGCTATCTTTCAGTATTGTTTTATTATAAGTGCCTTTAAGTATTGATTTTTGACATATAGCTAAGCCTCCATCAGTGTTCCAATGGTTCCTAGAAAATCCTTTTCTGGTCCAGTATATTTGGAGTTCTGTAGGCTTCTTGTATGTTCATGGGCACCTCTTTTTTTAGGTTTGGGAAAAATAAAAAACCTTTTTTAAATTATTAAAAAATAATAAAAAAGAAAAAAAAAAAAAAGAAAATCCTTGAAGCTGAAGGTGAGCTTGGTATTCAGTAAGAATGTTACCTATTCAGTAACATTCAAATTCACTTATAGTAGAGACAGTGAAATGAATTAGGCATTACAAAGAACAAAGCTAGAAAAGCTCAGGGCTAGTCTGCATAGTGATTACTTAGGACAATAGTCAAGTTACACTCAAACATAGGAATACACAATGGCCTAACAAATAGGTGGGTTGTCACATGAAAGAGTTAGTGTAGGGGAATTCCCCTGGTACAGGTTTCTTCACTAGGCAGAGTGGAATAGCATAATAATGTATTTACTAAATTACCCCTGGTGGTGGGTTTAACCATAGACTAGCATTACATCAGAGCATTCACCTGGCTCTGGTGTTTAGCTGATCTTTTTAATTAAGTGGTAAATGCAGCCTGGTTCCCACCAATATTTGAAATATGCATTCCTATTGTTTTGTGACACTGTAACTTGGCAGATGTGTTCACCTAGCCTTTCTTGTTTCTCTTCTGTATAAAAAGTCTTGTGTTTGTTTGGACATTACATTCAGGTCCAACACGCTCCCTTGTGTCCCATCAGTTTGCCACCCCAATTATCACCAACTCTATGCCCATCTGCTGAAACCCCTGATTCCCATGGACCGAGGGAGGCCAACTAGGCCTGGTCTGTGGCACTGAATTCCTAAAAGTTTTTTACTTGTTTTTTTATTTCTTTTTGATGGTGTTGTCATTGAGTAGATGGCAAACTGTGACTGCATTCTAGCTTTTTCTAGGGCTAAATTTAAAAGCCAAGGAATTCTTTCTTTTAGCCACCTAAAATTGCTGCTGCTGTGTAGGAACTCACAATTATTCTTATGCAGATTTACAATGAAAGAGAATGAGTGGGGCAGGCAGGAGTACAAATGTTTCTGTTGAAAAAGGAAATGAAATAGGAAAGCATTAAGGTACAGCTAAGGTTTGTGTTGAAAGAAATGCTGGAACTGTTAAGGGAATTGTTATTTAGGAGAGGCCTAATTTACACTGGAATAAAGGGAGTTATGCCCTTGGAATAAGGCCTCACCAAGATATTCTTCCAACATGTTAGGTAAAACACAGAAGGGGTTTCCTGATCAACAATAATTATAAACCTACACAAATGTGGCTCAAGGGGTACATAATCTGTACCAAAAAGGCAGGCCAACTTGTCAATGTCATCTACATGAGAAGGATGTAGGAATGAAGCTACCATGGAACCCTTTGCTGAAGTGTCATTGAGACACTGAGGTCAGGCCATGTATTACAGGGGAGTACCAGTAAAGAGTCCCTGAGAAGCTACTGGGTAAGTCTGTGAATTTGAAACCTAGGCAGTATTGGAAGCCCCCAAGTTGTTGAAAATGTTAATGCCATAGGATATCTGCCAATGGTACCTGCAAAGGGAAAATACAGCCAATGGGAGAGGTGTATGATGCAGGCAAAAAAGTTGGATGGACAAAACCATCAAAAACCCCTGACACCCAACATAAAGCTACAGAATCTGGAGTTTTCTTTTACAAATATTGTGTCTTGTTTTGATCTAGTATTTCCTCACTATGCCCTCATCCCTACCTTTGAGAATCATAATACATATTCTATGCCATGGTATGTGGGAAGTTTTTAATTTGCTTTCTGATTTTACATGGAGATTCAAGGAAGAAATTACCTTGAGTCTAAGAGGAGACTTTGAACTTTAAAACATTGTTGAGACTGTTACAGATGATTGGGACATTTTCTTAAGTAGAACTAAATGCTTGTTACATTATGACATGACCTGAAGTGTATATGGAGTCCAAGGAGTGCAATGTGATACTTCAAATGTTGACTGCACCCATAGTCTCAAGCATTTGAATACTTTGTAATATACGAATAACTAATACATCCCACGAATAGGATTTCAAACATGGTAAAGTAAATTCAAGAAGCCTATATCACATGAGTTCATGAGCCTTAAGGGACAATGTTCTATTGTTATTTTTTAAATGTTCATATTGTTAAACTGCTGTCTAAATATTTATGTTTATAACCATAGATTTATACTGCTCCACCCTTGAACAGAGAAACTTTCTACAGTGTAGTGGTTATTGCAGAGGCTTATAACAGGCCAAAGTCCTGAGAATGACTCTGAGAACTCAGCTATAAATGTGTAATTATTTGAAACTCTCCTCAAACTGGACTCAGGGTATATCAATGAAAGGAGGGCAGAAATAATATAAGAGGCAGAGGAAGATGGAGAAAGTTATACAATGCTTTCTTCTAGATTTCACATGGCCATTACACAATAGCTGTGGTTGCCTTATCTGGATAAGGCTCATACAAGACCAATCCAGTTAGAATCCCAGTATAGATAAGGGAGGGGTGCCAGAGGTCCCACTCCATCACAGTATCTATAAACAGGTGATAGCTAATGAGGAAGGGTCATGTTTTGTTACAAATCTTGCCACTGATAAATTCTCCATGTCACAATAGATGGTCCTACACCCTTGTGCACATGAGCAGTATTAATGGGACTCTGAGAGAGAGATACTACCTTCTTCACTAGAGGTACTGGAGGTAGGTAATAAGAGGTTGGTATGATAAAAGTACATTGCAAACATGTATAAAGTATTAAAAGAATAAATTCTAAATGTTGTTTAATAAAAGAGAAAAGAATCAAATTTGCATTAATAAAGAATGAAAAACTATTAAAACAATGACTTAATGAAATTCAAAGGCAAATAGATGAAACTTGAAAACATCATCCTGAGTGAGGTAACTCAGTCACAGAAGAACACACACTGTATGCACTCATTGATAAGTGGATATTAGCCATCCCATATACACTCACCAAACCCTGGACACTATTGTGGATGCCAAGAAGTGCTTGCTGATGAGAGAGCCTGATATGAGGAGAGTCTCCTGAGAGGTTCTGCTAGAGCCTGACAAATACAGAGGCTTGTAGCCAAACATTGGACTGAATGCTGGGTCCCTGATAGAGGAGTGCAAAAAGGGACTGAAGGAGCTGAGGGGTATTGCAGTCTCATGGAGATAGGAACAATGTCAACTGGCCAGACTCTGCCACCCCCCCCCAGGAAATACCACTGACTGGATCACCAACCAAAGAGTAAATATTGAGGGACCAATGGCTCCAGCCACATATGTGGCAGAGGATGGCCTTGTTTCATCGGTGGGAGGAGAGGCCCTTGGGCCTTAGGGTGTTCAATGTCCCACTGTAGGGGTATGCCAAGGCAGGATGAAGGACATTAGTGGGTGGGTAAGGGAACACCCTCATAAAGATGGGGGGTATCAGATAGGGGTTTTCTGAAGGATAGACCTAAAAAGGGGAAAAATATTTGAAATATAAATTTTTAAAAATCCATTTTAAAAAAGGAAACGATGTCACTTATAGGAATTTTAACTGCCTTGTCAGTGATAAGTGCCTATTTACAAAGTCTTGCCCTTAGTGGAAAAGTACTAGATAAGTTGATATTTTTGTAGGAAAAGTTGAGGCCTCTGTAGGAATGTACTACCCCCAGTTAAGAACAAATAGCTATAGATCTTGTGGATAAGTACCTAGCAACTCACTCTGCTTTGTTCCTCCTGCTGAACTTACTACCTAGTCAATATCCTACTTTTGGTAACAGGGGTGTTCCCCAGAAACAAAGTGATTCTGCACCATCCCCCTTCCCATATCCTGCTTCTATGGATATAAATCATGCTTGGGAAAAATAAAATTTGTCAGCTTGATCAATCAGACTTGCTACCCAGTCTTTGTGTTCCTTGCACCCCATTCTATCCACAGGTGGTTCCTCAGACCCTGTTTGACTGTCCCAAGGGTCAGGGCAATAGGAAATGTATTATATTGATAATTATTGTGTTAGATGGCCTGGACTTCCAAATACAAGCTTCACAAATTTTCTGTCATATAGAATTTTGAGAAGTGGGGGGCATGAAAGGAAAAAGGATATTCAGGAGTGTGGTCAGTAAATCAAAGAGAGTGTAACACAGGAGGTCACTATCCTTAAACCACATTATATACATTACAAAGATAATTTAAAACTCATCACTATGAGGCAGGCATGATGGTGGATGTCTTTAATCCCAGCACTCAGGAGACAGAGGCAAGCAAATCTCAATGAACAAAAGACTAGCCTGGTCTACATGAACTACATGATCCACAGGATCTCTATGAAATAGATTCAGCCAATCTCAGTGGTTGTGGTGTTCATGGCTTTCCACACCTGTGTCCAAGACCACATGGTAAGACCTTGACTCAAAAACAAATAAACAAAAAAATTCATCATTTCATATCATTACTATATATTAATAAGCAAGAAACAGTTAAAACTTTATCTCTAAGAGTAAAGAATAACTAACAAAGGACCATAGGAACTTTAGCACTTATATTATTGGTTTCTATAATTTAAGATAGTGACTTTTAAATGAATATTTTAATAGGATTCATGAAAATGCCACATAAATGAATATATATGATATATAGCATATAATATAAAATATACATCATAGAAAATTATATGCACATATATTTTAATTGTGATTGCTATGAGTATATTATTTTTCTTAGAAGTTATCTCAGTTTTTATAAGTATAAATTCACATTTCAGTGACAAGATAATGGTTCAAAATTCAGAAGTGTCCAAGTGGTACACTAATCTAAGGACTCAACATCACATACCATAGTCTGAGAAGCACATCTATTAAAATTGCTAGTGTAGCAGCAGAACACTAAGATATCTCTACTTGAGTCTCTTTCTTCATAATAATCACTAGATATAAAAATATGTGTCAGAGTAATTGGCTACCATTAATGAAGATAAATATGTTTGTCATGAAAGTTTTCCAAGAAAAAAAATCATAGTATCAACATTTCAGATGGAAATAGGACAATGTATTTATGCAATTAAATATGGAGCCCATATCATTTTAGAACACAGTATATTTGGATTATATTTGTAGGATAACTGTTTCAGATTTTCATATAAATATTGTACTTACATTATTTCTACCAGCCCATTCATTTGGGGAGTCAACCACTATAAAGAACAGACTGATGCCACAAAATTACAGCACCATATAAAAGGCCATTCTAAAATAGTTCTTCCCACTTTTAATCCTTACATAAACTTGATCTCCCTAAGCAAAGAAGTTTGCACAGGCTTTTTCACCACCTAGAACCTGTACCCATTTGTCTTCCTTATATCAATGGGTCATTGAGTTTGGAAGAGAAAGAGAAAGTAACTGCATAGTTAGTATCTATCAATCTAAAAATATAGTGCAAAAAAAAATTGAACAATAAAAACAAATTATAAAGTGATGACCCAACTATGTGGAAAGAAGGAAAAGTTGGTGGTGTACATGAAACTTGAGCAACGGAGGGAACTACAGTGTTGACTTCACAGGAGAGGGACAAGGGGTGATGTTGGTGGAGTGCAATATACTAAACAGGAATGAACTCTGAGTGCTTATACCACAAAATATATCAAACATTTAGTAGATAGTCCCATTCATAATGTAACACACATTATACAACACATATATGTATCAGAACATCACTTCTTATAAAAATGTGTATCTTCATGTGTCAATAAAAATGAAAAGTATATTATAAACAAGATGCTGGAAAATTCCATGCATGGCTGGAGGTCTCAGAATGGTGACTGCAATGTATATGGAAGAAGCCAGAAGACATCAATGTGAGGTTAATAAACCCCACACTGCAGTAAACACAACCAGATCATTGGTGGTGTGTCTGAGATACAGTATCTATTTAAGATTACTATCAGTTGAAAATTCAAAATATTGCTGGGTTAAATACAAAAAATATAATCAAGCTCTGCATAGTGGTTCATGCCAATATTCTCAGCACTCAGGAGGCAGAGGTAGATTGATCTCTACTGAATCAGGCAAAACTGTTCTGTATAGAAAATTCTAGACTATTTAGATCTACATAGAGAAGCATTGCCTGTCAAAAATTTTTCAAATGAAAATAATCCTATCTAGAGAATTTTCTATGAGATAGAAAAAGAAAAAAAGAATTTGCCCCCAAAGTTATAAGCTATCCAAATGAAGAGTGCTACATTGAATTTTAAAACTTTTTGAGAAAGATATCATGTGCAAAGGGAAATACAGAAAGGACTTATGTGTATATGAGTTGGAGACCTGTTTCCTGATATTATCAGGATCAAGAAAAGAAGTAAGTGTAGCATTCAAGATATATGAGAGAAGTTCAGATTAAAATATCTTTAAGATGGCCATTCAGAGAGAAGTGCTAATCAAGGAAGAGTCCTAGGCAGCAAAGGGGAAGCAGAAGATGCATCATTTTTTTTCTGCTGAGGACATTTTTCAGTGCTCTTTTCATATCGAGATTCCTCAAACTATAAATAAAGGGATTCAACATGGTGTGATCATAGTGTACATCACAGATACAATGGCATTATTCTCATTAATGTTATTAGATGAGGGGACACAATACAGTGCAATGATGGCTCCAAAGTACAAGGAAACCACACAGAGATGAGAGCCACATGTAGACAAGGCTTTGCAGATTCCCTTGATGGAGGGAGCTTTCATAATGGTGACTCCAATGCGGCCATAAGAGACAAGAACGCATATGAATGGCATACTAATAACCACATTACCTAAAACAAGAATGACCAATTCATTGATGGTAGTGTCTGAGCTAGACAGCTTCAGCAAGGTAGAGAGGTCACAGAAATAGTGGGGAATGGTATTGTTTCTAAAGTGAGATAGGCAAGCCAAGAGAAGGGTGTGCACAAGGCAATTTGCAGAGGATATCGCCCAGGACACAACTACTAGAAGGACACAGAGGTTCTGGTTCATGATGGTGATATAGTGCAGAGGATGACAGATGGCCACATACCTGTCATATGCCATGGAGGTCAGAAGAAAGCTATCAATGCTTGCAAAAACTGTGAAAAAATACTCCTGGGAAATGCACCCAGCATATGAGATGGACTGACTCTGTGTCAGCATATTAACGAGCATCTTTGGAGCTGTGACTGATGAGGAAGAGATGTCAGTGAAGGCCAAGTGACTGAGGAAGAAGTACATAGGGGTGTGGAGATGAGAATCCAGGCTGATGAGTAGGATAATGAGCAGGTTCCCCAGCACAGTTGTCAGGTACATGACCAGGAACAAGGCAGAGTATACAGCTTGGTCCTCTGCTCGAATGGGTAGCCCCAGGAGGATGAACTCAGACACAGTGCTTTCAGTATCCATCCTGAAGCTCTTAGTCTTCTGCTGTGAGTGAAAGGAGAAAAGGGAAAGAAAGAGAAGTGATTTTGACTAATATACTGTGGGAACATTTTATGAATCACCAATATTGAAAATAAAATTAGTTTGGGTGTTTTAATCTAAATAGGAAGACTTTCATCATGAGCTAGTAATAATTTTTGAAGGATGCATAATTTGTCAATTTTGAAAATAACTGAATGTCTTTTACAGGGAAACAAGGAAATTCAGAACAATTATAAAATCAGACTCAGTTCCATCTACTTGCCTGGATTTCTCTAAGACAATTTTAAATTAATAAATTAGTATGTAAATTATTACCAGCAAATTGAGAAATCAGGATTATTTTAATCTGTTTACAATTCCTTGAATGCATTTGCCTAAGGCTTTCTACAAAGTAAATCCAAGTATTGTAACCCACAGAGCTTCTTTGGATCAGTAAAATATTAGGATCTGGGGAAAATTAGTAAAAGTACCATGTGCAGCTGTTCCATCCTTTAAGGACATTAAGTCTGTGTCAATAGCAGTAAAGTAGCTATGAGTTCTTCGTGTAGTAACAGTTTCTCATCACTTTGGTTGTTCTTCCATTACTCTGCCTAGGCTACATCAAATGACCCTGATACCATGTTAGCATCCTCAGCACAAAGCTAAGCATTGCATTCAAGTACACAGAACACCTGGAAATACTTGGCTTTCTTACTACAACTTAGACTGGACAAGGCAATTCCTTGGGTCTTCCGATTTTTAACCTGTGTTTTTAAGCCAAAGACTATTTATGTATGGATTTCTTACATGATTTTTTTCTGTTGGCAACCTAACATTCTCTCTCTTTTCTGTATTCATTCCCTATAAAAGTGAGCAATTACTAAACAATAGGAAAAGGAACATGATAGAATTAAAGTAGATATCATGGCTACTGAGAGAGCCCTGAGGTTACATTCTATTTGAAGACATGTTAGTACCCAGTTTGTCTCCGTAATCGGCAACAATTTTACCATTTGCCTCTTCACCCTTGCCTAAGCCTTAACTACCATTAATCAGGATAGTCTTCCAACTTGGTCAATACCATCTTTAAAATACCTGTATATCATCAATGTCATGCTGTAGAAAATCCAGTTAATGTGATATTGTTTGAAATTAATTATAATTCCTTTCTTACTCATTTCTGTGCCAATAATAATTACTTTATCACCATGAAAATTTTCATTATCAACCTGTCCACAGGTTGATGGTTTCTAATACTATGTTATTTTGAGCAATAAACAATATTATTCTTATGGTATTTTATACAGTATATATGATAATTGAGAAATGACTTTAAAGAATTAGACAGCCATGATTTGAGAAAATATCAGGTCACAGTAGGCCAAAGTGATAAAGAAGCTGATATATGTTCTCTGAAGTTTCCTTAGGGGAAGAAGCTACAAAGAAAGATTATAAAAGCAGGTGTCTATGCAAAAATGTGTAAGGACAATGCTAGGAGCTATGAGAAACAAGGAAAACTCAAGGTAACAGCCAAGCATGGAAATGTAAAGGTTGGAAAATATAAGAGCAGCAGGCAAATGCAGTGTCTAATTTGCTGTGGAGGAAAAGGTTCCATTTGTTCAGGAACAGTAATACTCAGGAAAAATAAAGTATCAAAAAATAGCAAATAGGGGGCTGGCTGCCAGGTAGAAAGTCGATTGGAGAAACCAAGGATACTAGCTGGCATATGAACACCAGGGGGTATTATGGCAAATGCCACAGAGATCTGGGAAGAAGTTATAAGAAAATACAACAAAATTTTGTGTTGACATTAAATCTTAGCAAAGAATGTGATTTTCCTGCTTTCAGTCAAAATGGATAAATTTAAGAAAAATATTCTATGGAGAGGTTTTTGAGGAAGGAAGTGCCATTTTATCTCAAAGGTAGGTCAGGTTCCCAGTGCAAGGTAAATTGCTCTATAAAGAACTCTTTGTTATTTGATGGTGTGATACTTGCTATTTGAAATGCATACTGACCAGCAAGACAATGAGAAAGATTCACAGAAACAAAGAAAGAGCAAGAAAGAGAGAGATAGAGGCAGACAGAAAGACCCAAGCATATGCAGTGATACAGAATTGTGTACAGTCTATGCTTTATCTGACAGGCCAGTTTATATGGTGAACACAGATACCTTTAGCTAAGAAGCATGGGAAAATTCTTCCATTTCTCTTAAAAAACACACAAACTATAAGGAAAGACCTGGATCATATGAAGCAGTTACACATGCATTGCATCAATTAGACTAGTCGGTTCAAGATCAGATATGATAGATATATAAACATGTACTTTGTCCATGACTCCTGGGAAGTCTATGTGCACCCAAACTTTGAAAAACATGTAGAGACCTTAAGGTGCAATACCTGTCCCCAGATACAAATTAGAGGCATGCAGGATAAAATTGTTATGTTGCACTGACTCTCTTAGGGAAAGAATCAATTTTGAACCAAACATGAGCATTTCTTTACCCTTGAGAAACAATGGTAGCAACCATTACAAAATTCCGCATCATTTTGTCCTTTTTAAATTAGGTGGGAAAAATGAAAATATGTTTGTGTTTAGGTATTATTATCTTGCACTGGAGGCTGTTGAAGCCCTAACAATAAGTATAGTTCTATTAGAAAATGATGCTTCTAATAAATTAATGAATGTTAACAACAATGTTTAAGAGTTTAGTGTTTCTCTTAAAAGAGATATCAGAATGCCTCTGCCATCCATCAAATTGAGTTATTGGATTGCACCACCAGGAGTTAAGAGAGAAAATCTCTGTGTCAAACTTTTGATTTTTGAATTTGTAGCTTCCACAGCAGTGAGAAAATGTAATCCCATTAAGCCACCTTGTGGCATATTGTTCTGACAGTGCATGAAAATTAAGCAATGAAAATATCTGCTTATTTTTACCAATCCTAAATCAGATAGAGGACTTATATCCAATATATACAAAGAGCTCAAGAAACTGGACTCCAAAAACTCAAATAAACCCATTAAAAA
>NW_018393777.1:17157-19126 GCF_900095145.1 Mus pahari | reverse complement strand
GGGGAGGGGTATGGGAAACTTTCGGGATAGCATTTGAAATGTAAATAAAGAAAATAATAATAATAAAAAAAAAGAAAAAAAAATAAATCTAAGATCTTCAGTAAAAAAAAAAAAAAAGAAAGAAAATATCTGCTTACATATAAAAAATATGACCAGAGATTCGCAGCTCTACTAGAGGCCTCACAGACTGGAAGAAGCCGGGGTAGGTGTTCTGCCCTCCAAACTTCTCCTCTCTCATTATTTCAGTGCTCCCATGCCCAGTCCCTTGCTGTGGTGATTAGAATATGGTAGGCCCATAGGCAGTGGTACTTTTCGGAGTCCTGGCCTTGTTGGAGGAAGTCTGTTACTCTGAGGGTTGGGTTTTAAGCTCTGCACAGTATAAAAGATTCAGTTTTCTCTTGGCTGTGGTCAAAGATGCAGAATTCTCAGGTCCTCCTTAGCCTTGCTTGGAGCTGGTATGCTCCTGCCTTGATGATATTGAACTGAATCTCTGAGCCTTTAAACCAGCCCCACTTAAATGTTGTCCTTTATAAGAATTGCCTTGATCATGCTGTCTCTTCACAGCAATGGAAACCCTAACCAATATGCTTGCCCTCCTACTCGATGTTCCTCAGCCTTCAACAGAGGCATAGACTCCCCTCACACTCAAAGAAACAGGACACACTGGGACAAATCCAGGTATAACTCCTGCCTCTCTTATTCTGCCCACCATAGATCCTATTTCCCACTCTTCTAGTTGCCATAGCCTAGGCCCCAGGTGTGTGAACACGCCCTGCTATACCAGAGACTATCCTGGGGCAGAGGCCCCTAGCACTCCTAGACCATTTGCAGAATTTTTGAAGTACAGGTAAGGTGCCTGCCTGACAACTCCCTGCTGTCTATTTTAGCACCCCCCCCCACACACACACCAAAAGCCCCATCCCACAATAATTTAGAACATAAGCTATTGGTGTTCTGTACAGGAAATTTTCCTCTGTGCCCATGTATTCAAGGCTCTTCCCCACTTTCTCTTCTATTAGTTTCAGTGAATCTGGTTTTACGTGGAGGTCCTTGATGCACATGAACTTTAGCTTTGTACAAGGAAATAAGAATGGATCGATTTGCATTCAACAAGCTGACCACTAGTTAAACCAGCACCATTTGTTGAAAATACTGTCTTTTTCTACTGGATGGTTTTAGCTACTTTGTCAAAGATCAAGTGACCATAGGTATGTGGGCTTATTTCTGGCTCTTCAATTCTATTCCATTGATCTATCTGCCCATCTCTGTACCAATACCATATACTTTATATCATATTACTCTGTAATACAGCTTGAGGTCAGTGATGGTGATTTCCACCAAGAAATACTTTTACTGTTGAGAATAGTTTTCACTATCCTGGGGTTTTGTTATTCCAGGTGAATTTGCAAATTGTCTTTCTAACTCTATGAAGAATTAAGCTGGAATTTTGATGGAGATTGCATTGAATATGTAGATTGTTTTCAGCAAGATGTCCATTTTTAATGTATTAATCCTGCCAGTCCAGGAGTTTGGGAGATCTTTCCATCTTCTGACACCTTCTTCAATTTCTTTCTTCAGAGGCTTGAAGTTCTTGTCATAGAGATATTTTACTTGCTTGGTTAGAGTCACACCAAGGTATTTTTTTAATTTTTTATTATTATTATTTTCTTTATTTACATTTCAAATGCTATCCCGAAAGTTCCCTATGCTCCTCAGTTGAGAATTCTTTATTTAGCTCTGTACCCCATTTTTTAATGGGGTTTTATGAATTTCTGGAGTCCAGCTTCTTGACCTCTTTGTATATATTGGATATTAGTCCTCTATCAGATTTAGGATTGGTAAAAATCCTTTCCCAATCTATTGGTGCCCTCTTTGTCTTGTTGACAGTGTCTTTTGCCTTACAGAAGCTTTGCAATTTTATGAGGTCCCATTTGTCAATTCTTGATTTTAGAGAACAAGCCATTGGTGT
>NW_018393777.1:5910-16212 GCF_900095145.1 Mus pahari | reverse complement strand
ATCTTCTGCTACATATGCAGCTAGAAACAGGAGCTCTAGGGGTACTGGTTAGTTCATATTGATGTTCCACCTATAGGGTTGTAGACCCCTTGAGCTCCTTGGGTACTTTCTCTAGTTCCTCCATTGGAGGCCCTGTGTTTCATCAGATACTGACTGTGATCATCCACTTCTGTGTTTTCCAGGCTTGTCATAGCCTCACAAGAGACAGCTATATCAGGATACTTTCAGCAAAATCTTGCTGGTATATGCAATAGAGTCTATGTTTGTTATCTCATTGTACAAAGCTCAAATCCAAGGGGATCAATGACTTCTACATAAAACAAGATATGTTGAATCTAATAGAAGAGAAAGTAGAAAAGAACCTCAAACATATGGGCCCAGGGAAAAATTTCCAGCCAGAACACCAATGGCTCATGTTCTAAGATCAAAAATTGGAAAATGAAATTGAAGAGCTTCTGAAAAGCAAAGGACACTGGAAATAGGACAAAAGGACAATCCACAGATTGGGAATGGCTGAGAAACACCTGAAAAAATGTTCAACATCCTTAGCCATCAGGGAAATGCAAATCAAAACAACCCTGAGATTCCATCTCAAACCAGTCAGAATGTCTAAGAACAAAAACTCAGGTGACAACAGATGCTGATGAGGATGTGGAGAAAGGGGAACACTCCTCCATTGTTGGTGAGATTGCAAACTTGTACAATCACTCTCGAAATCAATCTGACAGTTATTCAGAAAATTGGACATAGTAATACCTGAGGACTCACATATACTACTTCTGGGCATTATCCCCAAAAGATGCTCTAACATATAACAAGGACATATGCTTCACTATGTTCATAGCAGCCTTAATTCCAAATGTCCCTCAACAGAGGAATCGATACAGAAAATGTGGTATATTTACACAATGTTGTACTACTCAGCTATTAAAACCAATCACTTCATGAAATTTTCAGGAGAATGAATGGAAGTTGATCCTGAGTGAGGTAACCCAATCACAAAAGAACACACATGGTATTTACTCACTGATAAGTGGACATTAACCAAAAAATAAAAAATTAAAAAAAAAAAGGCTCAGAATGCCAACGATAGTATACCCAGACCATATGAAACCCAAGAAGAAGGAAGACAAAAATGTGGTAAAGTACTTCTCAAAAGGGGTAAGAAAATGATTGTGGGAAGGAGCAAAAGGGAGGAGTCTGGAAAGGAGAGAGGAAAGGCAGGATCAGGGGTAAGAGGAGATACAGGGAGAAGTATAAAGGGTCAGGAGGTGTATAGCAGTCAGGGATGGAGAACTGGGGGTAGCTACTAGAAAGTCCCAGATGCCAGGGAAGCAAGAGGTTTCTAGGACCCAATAGGGATAACGTTAGCTGACAGACCCAACAAAGGGGAGGGAAAACCTGTAGAGAACGTATCCAGTGGATCGGCACAGCCCTGGGTTGAGGGATGGGGCCAATCACCCACCTCAAAAAAATTAATCTGGATTTTCTCTTGTCAAAAGGAAACACAGGGAAAAAGAGGGGAGCAGATCCTGAAGGAAAGGCCATTCAGAGACTGCCTCACCTAGGTATTCATCCCATCTGCAGACACCAAACCCAGACACCATTTTTGCAGCCAAGAAGTGCTTGCTAACAGGAGCCTGGAATAGCTGTCCTCAGAGGCTGTGCCAAAGCCTAACCAGTATAGATACTGCAGCACACAGACAACAATCTGATTAAGCACAGTGACCTCAGTGGAGGAGTTAGGGAAAGAACTGAAGGGTCTGAGTGGGTTTGAAACCCCATAAGAAGAACAACAATATCAACCAGCCAATCCCTCCCTCCCCTAATCTCCCAGGGACTAAACCACCAACCAAAGTATACACATGGAGGGACCCATGGCTCCAGCCAAATATGTAGCAGAGGATTACCTTATCTGGCATCAAAGGGAGGGGAGCCTGCTGGTCCTGTAGGCTCAATTTCCCAAAATAGGGGAATACTAGGGTGGTGAGGTGGGAGAGGGTAGATGGTTGGGGAAGCACCCTCAAAGAAGCAGAAGGGAAGGGGTAGTGGATAGGTGGTTTAACTGGGAAGGAGAATAACATTTGGAATGAAAATAAATAAAATAATAAAAAATAGGGTACACAGATAACCAGAGAACTCTCAACAAAGGAATCTCCAATGATCAGGAAGCACTTAAATAAATGTTTGAAGTCCTTGTCATCAGAGAAATGCAAATCAAAATAACTGAGATTCACCTTACACCCATCAGAAAAGCTAAGATTAAAAACTCATGGGACATCTTGACAAGAATGTGGAGAATGGGGAACAATTCTCCATTGCTGGTGGGAGTGCAAATTTTTACAACTACTCTGGAAATCAGTCTGATACTGTCTCAGAAAATTGGAAATATTTCTACCTGAATATCCAGCTATATCACTCCTGTGAATATACCCAAATAATGTTCCAACATCCAACAAGGCCATTTACTCCACTATGTGCATACCAGATGTAATCATAATAGCCAGAAACTAGAAACATCCTAGATATTCCTCAACTTAAGAATGGATAAAGAATATGTGGTACATGTACTCAATGGAATATGATTCAGCTCTGAAAAAAAGAGGACATCATGAATTTTTCAGACAAATGGATGGAACTAGAAAATATCCCCAGTCAAGTAATGCAGACCCAAAAGACATACATGGTATGAACTTACTTATAACTGGATATTAGCCACAAAGTATAGGATAGCCACTCTACAATCCACATACCTAAAAAAGCTAAACAGAAAGCCCCAAGAGAGGATGCTTGAGTCTCATTTAGAAGAGGGAATAAACCAGTCATAGGAGGCAGATGGAAAGAGATAGCTGTGTGGGAGAGGGAATGGAAAAGGGAATTGGTGGGTTGGTGATTGGGTAAGAGGAGAGGAGGCCAGAGGGCCAGGAGAGTGAATAAAGATCAAAGGGATGGAAGAGTGTGGGGGTGGGGGTGCATCTCTAGGATGTGTTAGAGACCTAGGGTGGAAGAAACTCCCAGGAGTCTATGGGGTTGACTTTGGCAGAGACTCATAGCAATGGTGATATGAAACCTGAAGTGGCCACCTCCTCTAGCCATGTAGGAACCACAGTGTAGGGATAAGGACACCAATTCACAAAAATTTGACCCCAAATTTGTCCTGTCTACAAGGAAGGCAATGAAAAGATGGGCTGACTGAAGTGATGGCCAAACAGTAAGTGGCCCAACGTGAAACACGTCCCACAGGCAAGTACCAATCCCTGACATGATTAATGATACTTTGGCATGCTTGCAGACAGGAGGCTAGCATGACTGTCCTCTGAGAGTTTCAACCTAGCACCTGACTGAAACAGATTCAGAGAGACACAGCCATACATTGAATGGAGCACTGGGACGCTTATGGAGAATTTGGGGGAAGGATTGAGGGTCCAGAAGTGGATAGGAACTCCACAGGAAGACCAATGATGTCAACTAATCGGGGCCCTTTAGGGCTCTCAGAGACTGAACCACCAACCAAAGGACATACTCCACCTGAACCTAGACACCCACTTTCCCACATGTGTAGTGGATGTACACCTCCATCTTATGTTATTCACCTAGCAACTGAAGCATGGATGTCCTTAAAGCTGTTGCTTGCATGTAGAATCCATTCCCTTTTTGTCTGGACTCAGTGGGAGCCCTGTAGAGGCTTGATATGATAAGATGTGGGGACACATCATCAGCCACCAAACCCAGATACTATTGTACATGCCAGCTGTTGCAGCCTCCCAGACCTCTGCAGCCACTGCTCTACACCACCTGGGGTGGTTTTAGCCAGGCTGGTTCCTTGTTTACACCTGCCACTGCCCTCCAGAACAATAGCCTCATGGCAGATGCCACTCCCTTCTGATAAGCGCCTAGATTCTCCAGAGACAGCATCCTGAAGACCCGCCTACCTACTCCCTCCTGTACTGCAGGCCCCAAGATTGGATCTGGGGGAAAGGGTTTTTCCCATGCCTTATAAAGGTACTTCATTAAACATTGGGCTTTGATCAGGATTTCTTGTCTTAGCCTGCTTATTTTTCCACCATCTTTTTCCTTCCCCAGCTTGCCTTCCAGGATGAACCCTGTTCGGTTCAGAGTGTGACTGCGGGTGGTCGAACTCAAGTGGTGCCTCGAACAGGGACCTGGAAACAGTGGAATACAACTGAGGGATCGCTGTCTATGTGTGGTGGAGCTCCACAGAAGAAAAAAGAAGAAGGTTGTATCATGCACCCCGAGAAACAGGTATTCATGCTAGTACAGGTTCTAAACCTCATCCTTTTAAAATTGTTTTAGGCACGATACAGGCTAAGCTGGTATTGTGCTGACCCTATGCAAGGCCACTTAGGGATGACAGTGGAAAATGGGAAAAGAAAATTCTAAACAGGCTTTTGTCTGCAGTCTTCAAGAACTGCTTCAGGCAGGAGGAATAAGGGTTTAAGGGCCCACAGCCCTAAGAACTGTTTCAGGTTTAAAGAAAAGGTGTTGAAAGAATTTTTGTGGAGCAGGTGGACTCTTGCTGCCCATGGTTAAGAGAGGAAAAATTCTAGACAAGAGAACCTGGAAGAGAGATATCATGAGAGAGGGAAAATGGATTTTAATAATCTCCTAGGGACAGACTGAAATCCAGAGACATCTGGCTTTCACTCTGGCCCCTACAGGAGAAGTTTTCTACCTTCTATGTATTGTCTATGTTTGGTGCACCAATCTTCCACGTGTCAGTTCATGTATTTTTTTGTTTCATTGTCTGAATGAGTGACTGTTCTGTGTTTGATGTTGGAAAATACAAATGGGTAAAACTTTATCTGCTAATTTAGCCTCAGTTTGCACAGCGGAGCTGGAGAGGCCCACAGCTTAGCCAAGAATCAAACACAGCAGGAGAGCCCCTGCAGAGAAACTGTCTTTAAGAGAGTCTTTGAACTCTTAGTTTTAAAGCAAAACAGCTAATAGTTGGTTTTTTTCCTAAAACACATTCTCATGATTAGAGTGTTTTGCAAGTCACAAGTGCCTTTTATCTTAAAATTATAGCTAAAAAAGGTAAAATTCTGTGGTCTAAATTTATAATTCATGTAGCTGCTTCATTTGGTTTTTGACTTGCCTTAAGGGTATAAAAATGCTCCTCATGGCTTATAAGCTCTGCATAGCTTATAAGTTATTGGCATTAATTAAAAGGTTATAACGTTGGTAACAAAAGGGTTAGCCTTAATATGGTAACTCAGGGTTGGAGTCATCTTAAACACATGGCATAAAGCAGGCCAAAAAACTAGGCCTCTAGGAAAACTTCTAATAGAGATAATTTTTAACGTGACTCTTATCCTGAAAGGAAGACTTAGGGATAAGATTTAAAACAATGTCTTTTTAATAATGCATTTAAATTTGCAGCCATACATTCATAGGTATAAATTGGCAGCCAAACTTTGTAATGCGATAGTGATGTTTCCAACATTAATTTCAAAGATGATAAAGTTTTAAAATTGGGTTTTGCTTTCCCAAAGTTGCAGATATATTCTAATATTACAAAAGAACTTAAATTCTAAAAACCTGTCCTCACTATAAGAGGGACAAAGCTCAGAACAACCTTGGCAAGGTCTGTGTGGCTTTCCTTTGTTTTGCAAGCCGTGCCTGAGGAAGTCCTTGGGACCTCACCTCTCTCTGCCTTCAGGGAGATTTACCCAGGTGTTGTTCATAATAAAGTTTTAATTCAAATTTATAAGAGGTCAATCAGACATTACAAGATGGCTTGCCTACCTTATATAAAATTATTTAAGAGTTTGTTTTTTCCTTGATAATTGTAAAGGGTTTGCTTCTGGTGAACTGGTGATCACTGGAAAGTTTTGTCTCTAAATATGGCTTATACAGCTTACATTATGTAGGAATAATTTTTATTGTCTCTGCTTCAATACGAGAAGCTAAGAGTTTAAATCTTTCAGTGTGGAAAGTATTAGCTAAGGCCTCTAAAGGAAAGCTTACCTCAAATCTTGCTCTCACGCAAGGAGCCTTAAGGTTCTGGGGAGTAATTTGTTCCATAAGATTCAGAGGCCATATCTTTTTAATATTTAAGGTTTTAGCTATAGTAGAAAATTGTGATATAGAAAATTTAAGAGCAAAAATTTGATTTGCTTCAAAATGTTTATTTTCCAAAGCTTCCAAGAGATGTTAATGGGCTAGGACCTTACTGTAAGGCCTTCCAGTGATTTGAACCTTTGAATATTATCTCGAGACACACAAATTAATTGATAAAAAAACAAAAGGCTTTGCAGAATATAAAGGAAGCATTTATAATTGTTATCAATTATAATCATTGATAACTAAATAATAGCTGCTTATATTAGTTATGGTTATCAAGTGCCCACAGCAATTGTTTGGCAAGAGAAGGAATTAAGGTAAAATCATTTTTCTTCTCTAAGTAAAGTTTTAACATCCTATTGTAAGGGTACTGTGGTACTAATTAAAAATTTAAAAATTCCCTTTTCCAAACAACAATCAGATTGGTTATTGCAGAATACTAATATTTAGCCTACTGCATACCATCATTTTTAGATAAAATTGACAATCATCCTAAAGATAAAAACTTGCTTTTATGCATGCATTTGTATCTTCTATAAATTCATGCATGCATACACCCCCTTTTACTGTATTTAGAAGCAGCTTTTTATAAAGGAAAGTATATGTGAATTGGATCACATGTTTATTCCTTTTAGTTTCCACTTGCTTCAGCACAGATGATTAAACTGGGTGCTGTAGATAGTGTTTTAAAATGTTAAATAATCAAGTTTTAAATTATATATTAATAGTTAATATATCTCAGAGTTTAAAATTGCTCAAAAATTGTTCATCTCTCAAATACTATATTTCTCAAATTGTCACAAATTTACAATTGTTTATGATTTATACATATACAACTCATAAGAAAAAATGCTGTTCTTTTAAAAAGAATGGTCCTTGGACATTTAAGTAATTGTCCTAGCCTGCCTGGACAAGACCTCTTAAAGCAATGCCATGCTAAATTTATACCAGGCAGATTTTAAACCTTACATAAAAATAATTGGCCATACAATCTTGTTCTTTACATTCAAAATAGTAAAGGCTTAGATAATATTTTGGTATTTTCAGAGAATGTGCACATCAAATTGTAAAAATTTGTTCTCAGTGTCCTCAGCTTCTACCTATTCCACATAATGGTGTTAATTCTTGAGGACTTAATCAACTACTGCAAATGGATAGTCTTATTTCTGACTAATAAATAAATAAAATATGCACTTGTGACTACTGATACCTTTTCAAGCCTTCTGCTCTATAAGAAAAACAACTAAAAGTATAAGTTAACCATTGCTTATATTAAAAATTCTTTATATACTTGTTGTTACAAATTAAATTTAAACAGATATTTGAACTGGCTATAACAGTCAAGTATTTCAGATGTGTTGTCAACAATTTTTTTTTAAGATTTATTTATTTATTATATGTAAGTTCACTGTAGCTGTCTTCAGACACTCCAGAAGAGGGCGTCAGATCTTGTTACGGATGGTTATGAGCCACCATGTGGTTGCTGGGATTTGAACTCCGGACCTTCAGAAGAGCAGTCGGGTGCTCTTACCCACTGAGCCATCTCACCAGCCCAAATAAATGAATCTTAAGGCTGATCTCAAACTACATATTATGACTGTTTGGAAAATATGAATTTGACTACAGAAAAACTATTTTCTGTCCATTTTGAAACTATGTGTCTTTAACACTTCTGAAAGCAACCAAATTCAATAATATTATTTTTCAGAACGGATTCTATAGTGTATTCTTTGTTAATTAAAAGCAGAATTCTAAACAGTAAGGAACAATTCACAGTCATTATTTTTAACTGTCTCCTTTTTTCCCAGAGCTTCCTAAATAGAACCGATAAACCAGTTTGTAGTCCCTTGCACTTAAAACTCTGCAGGAAATTCTGCTTCATCTACAAGGTACCAAAAGCAGGAGCATCATCAAGTGTATGACTGATCACCTTTGTTTCTTTACTGGGCTGATTAACAAGTCAAGTCCCCACTTCCTTCTCACCCTCTCTCTGGACACCATGATATTGCCCTCTGGGATCCAACCCAGGCCTTGTGGGCACTGGACAAGCACACCTCTGCTAACCTTTGTGCCTAACCCAGCCTGTGAGCCTTGGCAAAGCTTGTAAAAAGCTTTTCTGATGAGAAAGATTGCTGACACAACCAGAAGGAATGTTACTGTTGACAGGGGCTCCTCTTGCTGCATTAAATAATTTCCCATATCTTTGCTGTCCAGATCTGACGTCTGCTGTGCAATTTCCATCACAATATACCGTGTTGTCAACAATTTAATGTTACCCAATCACTGAGACTTTTTATAATTCTCAGACAAGGTATTGTGGAACTTTGAAAACTTTACCCTTTTAACAAAGAAAAGGAGGGATTATCCCTGTGCACAATATTTAAATCTAATTTTTATTTTTAAAATTTTAAAATTCAGATGTCAAAGAACTTACTAAATGCCTTATAGTATCTTAAAACTAGACATACTCATGTCTAGGCAAAATAAAAAGGATCTACTTATTGACATATGGCTTGATCCTAAATAGTTACCCTTATAGGGAAGAGGGAAAGCTTGTGTTTTCTCCACAGAATGCTGCAGAAGCATGACAACTTCCAATAAGGTTTGTATGCCAAACGGACCTGTGAGTTAGCTGAGTGTCCTAACAGTGGTGACAAGAAAGCTGATTTGGGATTATGTTTTTGACCCTCCCTTGCTTGCTTGCCTTTGTCCCAGATTGGACAAGCTAAGCTGCCTTGCTTCAAGTTTTTAACTTTTGGAATACAGAACTTTAGAGATTGTGAAATCTGACTTAAAAAGATCAGTCATAAGGAGGAGTTATACTGATTCTTCTCTTTCCTTCAATGTGACCAGTTACTCTAAACTCAATCTTGTACTGGTCTAGTAATAATTCTAATATTAAAGATTCCTAATGAAGGTAGCTAAAAACCTTGATTACCTAGCAGAGTTAATCAGGAGCTCAGCCTTCGCTTACAGAGGATTTATAGCAGTTCTGTGATTCTCAAAGCTGCTTCCCCCACACCTGAAAGCTATTGTCTAGCCTGATCATTGCTAATTTGCAACTGAATAGAGTACCTGGCCTTTCCAACAGAAGTATTTTTATCCTGTTTCTTTACAACTGTCTTGGCTTTGTGTCTCAAGCCGGTCAGCTAACACCCTACAGCTGGTCTACAGCCAGCATTCAGCTTCACCTTCAACAAAAGAGCAGTGGCAGAAAATTCTTCGATCTGAAAGAGTTATCAAATATACATTGTGGCCTCGGTCTGAATTGGGGAATAGGTGTGCTATGAGGGCCAGACAGTCAATGATGGGCAACCAGATTTCAGAGTTATTCAATCTAAGACAGAGGTATATGTCAAGAGGCTGTGGTTTATTGATAATATTCCACAGAGCCATCTGTCCTCAGGAAATGGAGTGAAGAGGGGACAGGACAGAATTCAACGCTGTTTTATTGTTGCTGTTTTGTTTTGTTTTTTAATATGGTGGATTGCACTGACAGATTTTCAAATGTTGAGACATTCCTCCATTTTTACGATGAAGACTACTTGAACATGTTGGATGGTATTTTTGATGTGTTTTTCGATTCAGTTTGCTGCTATTTTGTTGGTTATTTCTCCATCAATGTTAATGAGAGAAATTGGTCTGAAATACATTTTTGTTGTTGAATCTTTGTATGGTTTTGGGTATTAGATTAAATGTGGCCTCATAAAAATGAAATTGGCGATCTTTGCTCTGGTGTACTGCCGGGGAGAGGGCAGATTGGAGAAGTGTCACAGCTTCTGGGAAGGATCCCATTTTTGGTTCCAGTCATCTGGCACCTTTCCTGCCCAAGGAGGGGTGTCTGCCCAGGAGGAGTCTCAAGGCCTGAGCCAGATGGTGAGCCATCTTTGCTCCGGTGCACTGCCGGGGAGAGGGCGGATTGGAGAAGCATCACAGCTTCAAGGAAGGATCCCAATTCTGGTTCCAGTCATCCGGCACCTTTCCCGCCCGAGGAGGGGTGTCTGCCCGGGAGCAGTCTCCTGGCCTGAACTATCATCCTGCACCTTTCCTGCCCGAGGAGGGGTGTCGGCCTGGGAGGAGTCTCAAGACCTGAAACTTCACCCTGCACCTTTCCTGCCCAAGGAGTGGTGTCCGCCCGGGAGCAGTCTCCTGGACTGAGACAGAAGGAGAACCATCATTGTTCTAGTGCACTGCTGGTTAGAGGGCTGCCTGAAGAAG
>NW_018393777.1:0-2129 GCF_900095145.1 Mus pahari | reverse complement strand
GAACAAGCTCCAACCAGAGATAGCTAGAACATCTAACACCAGAGATTACCAGGTGGCAAAAGGCAAATGTCAGAAACTTACTAACAGAAACCAAGACCACTCAGCATCATCAGCACCTAGTAGGCCCACCAAGGAAGTCATGGATACTCCAAAACACAGAACAAGATACGGATTAAAAATCATATCTCATGATGCTTGTAGAGGATTTTAAAAAACATTAATAACTTACTTAAAGAAATAAATAAAGGAGAACACTGCTAAGCAGATAGAAGCCCTTAAAGAGGAAGCACAAATATCCTTCAAAGAATTACAGGAAAATACTATTAAACAGGTAGAGACCTTAAAGAGGAAACAGAAAACTCTTTCAAAGAATTACAGGAAAACACAACCAACCAGGTGATGGAATTGGACAAAACCATCAAAGATCTAAAAACGGAAGTAGAAACAATAAAGAAAACCCAAAGGGAGATGACTCTGGAGATAGAAACCCTAGGAAAGAAATCATAGATGTGAATATCAACAACAGAATACAAGAAATGGAAAGAGAATCTCAGGAACTGAAGATTCCATAGAGAACATGGACACAACAATCAAAGAAAATTCAAAATGCAAAAAGATCCTAAATCGAAACATCCAGGAAATCCAGGACACAATGAGAAGACCAAACCTACAGACTATAGGAATAATCGAGAATGAAGATTTTCAACTTAAAGGGCCAGCAAATATCTTCAACAAAATTATAGAAGATATAATACCTAAAGAAAGAGATGCCCATGAACATACAGTAAGCCTACAGAACTGCAAATAGACTGGACCAGAAAAGAAAATCCTCCTGACACATAATAATCAGAACAAGTACACTAAATAAAGATAGAATATTAAAAGCACTAAGGGGAAAAGTTCAAGTAACATATAAAGGCAGACCTAAGAGAATTAAACCAGACTTCTCACCAGAGACTATGAAAGCCAGAAGATCCTGGACAGATGTTATATAGACCCTANGAGAACNCAAAAGCCAGCCCAGGCTACTATACCCAACAAAACTCTCAATTACCATAGGTGGAGAAACCAAAGGATTCCATAACAAAACCATATTTAAGCAATATACTTCTACAAATCCAGCCCTTCAAAGGATAATAAGGGAAAAACTCCAACACAAGGAGGGAAATTATGCCCTAGAAAAATCAAGAAAGTAATCCTTCCACAAACCTAAAAAAGATAGCCACAAGAAGAGAATCCCAACTCTAACAACAAAAACAACAGGAAGCAACAATTACTTTTCCTTAATATACCTTAATTTCAGTGGACTCAAATCCCCAATAAAAAGACATAGATTAACAGACTGGCTACTTAAACAGGAACCAACATTTTGCTGCATATAGGAAACCCAAATTGGGGAAAAAGACAGACACTACCTCAGAGTAAAAGGCTGGAAAACAANTTTCCAAGCAAACAGTCCAAAGAAACAAGCTGGAGTAGCCATTCTAATATCAAATAAAATCGACTTCCAACCCAAAGTTATCAAAAAGGACAAGGAGGGGCACTTCATACTCATCAAAGGTAAAATCTTCCAAGATGTACTCTCAATTTTGGATATCTATGTTCCAAATTCAAGGGCATCATCATTCATTAAAGAAACTTTAGTAAAGTCCAAAGCACAAATTGTACCTCACACAATAATAGTGGGAGACTTCAACACCCCACTCTTATCAATGGACACATCCTGAAAACAGAAACTAAACAGAGACACATTGAAACTAATAGAAGTTATGAAACAGATTTAACACATAACTACAGAACATTTTATCCTAAAACAAAAGGATATACATTCTTCTCAGCACCTCATGGTACCTTCTCTAAAATTGACCTTGTAATTGGTCAAAAAAAAAAAAAAAGAAAAAGAAAAAAAACAGGCCTATACAGATGCAAAAATAGTGAAATTATCCAATGCATCCTACCAGATCACCACGGACTAAGGCTGATCTTCAATAACAAAATAAATAATAGAAAGCCAACATTCACAAGAAAGCTGGACAACACTCTATTCTTGATACCCTGTTCAAGGATAAAGAGATAAAAGACTTTGTAGTGTTTAATGTAAAGGAAGCCACAACATACCCAAACTTATG
>NW_018393776.1:0-2328 GCF_900095145.1 Mus pahari | reverse complement strand
CTTATAGAAAAGATACTGAAGACACAGGAATAATCATAGTTAATTGACAAACCAAGGACCACCAAATTTGTCACTGAAATCTGAAAATGTATATAATCCATCATTCNCAGATCCAGCAGAATTGAATTGGTGTTTTAGTAAAACCATGGACATACATGCTAACTAGCTTCTATGGGGCATGAAAAATTGAATGCCAGACTGCTTGTTCATTTAGCTCCAGATCTGATTGATTACCCCCGGTGTAATACAAGGCCTTTTCCTCCAGTGGGAAGGGACAAATACTGTTCATATTTCCTTGCTAACTCCTTAAATTTATTATGTTGAAGCAAATCTACTATCTCCTATATTACTAGAACAGTTTAGTATCCCAATACAACCAGGTAATCCTTGAGTCACCTGTCAGTATCATATTTATTCTCTTCTTCCGAATATATTGGTGGTTCTCCTGAACCTGTATGACTGAGCAATACTGTAATGCATCTCTTCGTGTTTATTCCTTTCCTTCATTTGAACAGGGACACTTTAGTCATTCTCACATACAGTGGTGCATATCACCGTGGACTCTTTATTAGAATATGTCATATTTGTCTCAGAAGTGTTACCACTGGCAAATTGCAGCTCAAATGTCCACAAAACAGAGTATTATTCAAATTAAATGGAAAATTCAAGGTGGTTCATGAAATAGACCTTATCCTGTACAGGATTCTTAAGATTTGGGTTTTGTTGTTTGTTTGCTGTTTGAAAAGCAGGCTTATAGAATATCAGAGTGTGGCGCACTAGTATACATGAGATCCTGGGATTCGTCCACAGCATCCTAAATCATTGAAACCTAAGTCAGGTTAAGGGCGAATAAACATGTGCCTGCATTCAACTTGGTGAAGAGTTATGAGGGGTGATTTTAATCACACTTTTAATTTTAAATAGATACCCCTAGACAATTTGGGAAACGTTTGGAAGCCTCTGGCATAGTCTGGCATAGTCCCTGTGACCTTCCAAGGGCTATGCTCTCTGGAGAGGTGAGTGGGGTGTCTTGAGATCTACTCTTTGGGCAATCCTATTCTTTTCAGCAGCAATGCAGCTGAAGCCACAGTTGTACAGTGCCCTTCCTTAGGCCTGAGTGATTGAGTTAGAGAATGTTCCTAGTCTACACTGGTCCCTCCTTCCAAAACTTTCTCTCGTTTTGAAGATATCCTGCATTGCGTCACACTCCACACCAACCATTCAGGTACAGGTGGGCACAATTAAACATATAGGGAACAAATAAAACATACCTTTAAAAAGTTTATTAGTGTTTTGCCATCATGTGTGGCTGTGATGCATAAGAATGCAATATGCATTAAGCTCACAAGATGGGACCAGATACCCTGAAATTGGGATTACATCCTCTATGAGCAAGTAAGTGTGTACTCAGAAGGAACCTGGTTGCTTAGAGAAAGTGGTGAGTGATTTACCTGCTGATTTCTGGTTTTTTTTTTTATGATTATAAACATCATTCTGCCTTTTGATACACACTCTTACCCTCACACGTTTTCTATTCTTTTTTATTTTAAGTGAGCAAGCATTTTGGCTTGCATGTCTGTTTTGAACACATTCTGGCAGGCCCCTGGTGTCTGAAGAGAGCATTGAAGTTGGAGAGGGTTGTCAAATAACACCTGGGTTCTGGGAACTAACCCTTTTCCTCCTGAAGAGCAGCAGTTGTCCTCAGAGGTTGCTTGTTCTTAAAGGCTGAGCCAAGGATCCACCCTCTACTGCAATAGTTACACTTGGTTTTCCTGGGCTTTTATGTTCTGTAAGCCACCCAGGCTTTAACCTGGACCCTTGCTTCACAAGCTCAGGAAACTTGAGGCCTGGGAGGAGGAGGATGAAGTAAGACAGAAACAGATTTAACAGATTTTCTGTTTGGGGAGTTGAGGCTAATAGGGACCTGGGGCCTATAATTGATGAAATTTTCAGGCAAATTGTGTGATCCTCAAATCCTCAGAAGTTTAAATAGTAGAGCAAAGCCGCCTCTGATGATGATTCAGTCTCTCTGGGTCCTGTTTTTCTCAGGAGACTCCTACAAAGACACTGTGGAAAGGCTTAACTCTGCCCTTAGTCCCAGTTGCCTGAAGTCAGCTCTTCCTGTAATGTCACCCTGCCTCAGGGCAGGCATTGAGTAAGTCAGGGCATTTCTTTACAAAGACACCATCTGCTTGTGCCTAGGAGCCTGTAAGAAGCCAGACAGAGAGGGGAGCTGGAACAGAGACAGACAAAGAGCCAGAGACAGACAGAGAAACTGAGTCAGACAGGGAGGCAGAGATGGGGAGGGAGAAACACACACAGAGAGAC
>NW_018393775.1:26566-31313 GCF_900095145.1 Mus pahari | reverse complement strand
AGATGTGTTGCCTCTGCAGATTATTCACTCACCTGCACAGTCTAGCAACTGAGGGACTTCCTCTGGCAAGGAAGGTGCCCAAATTTCTGGAGCTCGAAATAGAGTCTGTCACAGAAGTTAGGTTGCTTCTGTCTGTCCTGAAGCTGTGTAGCTTCTGTGGTCCAGACTCTTTCCAGCACATACTGGAGCCCAGAAGCTGCATCACTTCTCCAGGCCACCCTTTAACTGGCAGTGGACCGGAGCAAAGATGGTTCTCCTTCTGGATCAGGCCAGGAGATTGCTCCTGGGCAGACACCACTCCTAGGGCAGGAATGGTGCTTGGTGAAGGTTGTGGCCAGGAGACTGCTCCTGGTCAGACTCCCCTACTCGCGCGGGAAAGGCACTGAATGACTGGAACCAGTAATGGGATACTTGCCAGAAGCTGTGAAGCCTCTCCAATCTGCCCTCTCCCGGCAGTGCACTGGAGCAAAGATGGCTCTCCTTCTGGCTCAGGCCCCTAGACTCCTCCCAGGCGGACACCCCTCCTCGGGCAGGAAAGGCGCCCGATGACTGATGACTGGAACCAAAAACAGCATCCTTCCCAGAAGCTGTGATGCCTCTCCAATCCACCCTCTCACCAGCAGTGCACTGGAGCAAAGATGGCTCACCTTCCAGCTCAGGCCTTGAGACTCCTCCCAGGCAGACACCCCTCCTCTGGCTGGAAAAGTGCTGGGTCGTATTTCCATATCTTAAACCATACCTGCATTCCTGGAATGAAGCCTACTTGGTCATGATGTATGATTGTTTTNATGTGTTCTTGGATTTGGTTTGCGAGAATTTTATTGAGTATTTTTGCATTGATATTCATAAGGGAAATTGGTCTGAAGTTCTCTATCTGTTGAATCTTTACGTGGTTTAGGTGTCAGAGTAATTGTGGCTTCATANAATNAATTGGGTAGAATACCTTCTCTTTCTATTTTGTGGAACAGTTTGAGAAGAAGTGGAATTAGGTCTTCTTTGAAGGTCTAATAGAACTCGCCACTAAACCCATCTGGTCCTGGGCTTTTTTTGGTTATGAGACTATTAATGATAGCTTTTATTCCTTTAGGTGATATAGGATTGTTTAGGTCATTAATCTGATCCTAATCTAACTTTGGTATCTGGTATCTGTGTAGAAATGAAGATGTTTTGGATTTCCTCAGGATCTGTTATTATGTCTCCCTTTTCATTTCTGATTTTGTTAATCAGGATGTTGTCCCTGTGCCCACTAGTAAATCTGGCTAAGTATTTATCTATGTTGTTGATTTTCTGAAAGAACCAGTTCCTGGTTTGGTTGATTCTTTGAATAGTTCTTTTTGTTTCCACTTGGTTGATTTCACCCCTGAGTTTGATTATTTCCTGCCTTCTAATCCTCTGGGGTGAGATTGCTTCTTTTGTTCTAGGGCTTCTAGGTGTTCTGTCCAGCTGCTAGCTCTCTCTAGTTTCTTTTTGGAGGCAATCAGAGCTATGAGTTTTACTCTCAGGAATGCTTTCATTGTGTCCCATAAGTTTGGGTATGTTGTAGCTTCATTTTCATTAAACTCTAAAAAGTCTTTAATTTCTATCTTTATTTCTTCCTTGACCAAGGTATCATTGAGTAGAGTGTTGTTCAGTTTCCAAGTGAATGTTGGCTTTATATTATTTATGTTGTTATTGAAGATCAGCCTTAGACCATGGTGGTCTGATAGCATGCATGGGAAAATTTCAATATATTTGAATTTGTTGAGACCTGTTTTGTGACCAATTATATGGTCAGTTTTGGAGAAGGTACCATGAGGTGCTGAGAAGAAGGTATATCTTTTTGTTTTAGGATAAAATATTTTGTAGATATCTGTTAAATCCATCTGTTTCATAACTTCTGTTAGTTTCACTGTGTCTCTGTTTAGTTTCTGTTTCCAGTATCTGCCCATTGATGAGAGTGGGGTGTTGAAGTCTCCCTCTATTACTGTGTGAGGAACAATGAGTGCTTTAAGCTTTACTTAAGTTTCTTTAATGAATGTGGCTGTCCTTGCATTTGGAGCATAGATATTCAAAATCGAGATTTCATTTTAGAAGATCTTACCTTTGATGAGTGTGAATTGCCTCTCCTTGTCTTTTTTGATAACTTTGGGTTGGAAGTCGAGTTTTTTCGATATTAGAATGGCTACTCCAGCTTGTTTCTTCAGACTGTTTGCTTGAAAAATTATTCTCCTTTTACTCTGAGGTATTGTCTGTCTTTTTACCTGAGATGAGTTTTCTGTAAGCAGCAAAATGTTGGTTCCTATTTGTGGAGCCAATCTGTTAGTCTATACTTCTTTATTGGGGAATTGATTCCATTGATATTAAGAAATATTAAGGAAAAGTAATTGTTGCTTCCTGTCATTTTTGTTGTTAGAGTTGGCATCCTGTTTGTGTGGCTGTCTTATTTTAGGTTTCTTGAAGGATTACCTTCTTGCTTTTTCTAGGGCATGGTTTCCGTCCTTGTACTGGTGTTTTTCTGTTATTATCCTTTGAAGGGCTGGATTCGTTGAAATATATTATATGAATTTGGTTTTATCATGGGATACTTTGATTTCCCTATCTATGATAGTTGAGAGTTTTGCTGAATATAATAGCCGGGCTCACATTTGTGTTCTCTTAGGGTCTGTATAACATCTGTCCAGAATATTCTGGCTTTCATGGTCTCTGGTAAGAAGTCTGGAGTAATTCTAATATGCCTGCCTTTGTATGTTACTTGACCTTTTTCCCTTACTGCTTTTAATATTCTGTCTTTACTTAGTGCATTTGTTGTTTAGATTATTATGTGTCATAAGGAATATGATCTCAGTTGATTCCGGACTTCTCAGAGTCCAGATTTCTCTGTGATTCTTTGATTGTGGGCTCCTGTGAACCTAAGATTCTGGGTGCGTCTGAGTTCTTGGCAGTCAAACTCCTCTAAGACACTCAAATACAAGTGTGACCCAGCTCCTGTTATCCTGGGATCCTGTTGTCCTAAGATCCTGGGCATGTTACAGTGCATGGAAGTAGTGTTTCCTTTGAGGACCATGGAGTTGTCTGGTCTGTTTGAAACCAAGGTAAACATGAACTGATTAAAAGGAACCTGGGCGTCTGGTCAGGAAAGGCTCAGGTGACCTTGATCCTGCTGTCACAGGCCTGTTACTATTGGATTGGAGCAGCGGTTGTGTTCCACTCACCAGTGATAGTAAGCTTTCTTGGGCAGTCCGCTAGGGACTATGGAGGTGTCTGTCGAATCTGTGCCCTAGATGATGCAGTGCTGGTGCAGACCTGAAGGGATTTGTGTCCCTGGTCAGGCTGGTTCTCTGCTTCCCTAGTGCTGTCTCATATCCTGTGCACAATTGGATTGGAGCAGATGTTGTGTTCCACTCAGCAATGATCCTAAGATCACGCGGGCAGTCCTCTAGGGACCGTGGGGTGTTTGCCCACTCTGCTCCCTAGGTGACCCAGTGCTGGTGCAGACCAGAAGGGATTTGTGCCCCTGGTCAGGCTGGTTCTCTGCTTCCCTAGTGCTGTCTCAGGTCCTGTGAATGATTGGATTGGAGCAGAAGTTGTGTTCCACTCACCAGTGATCCTAAGATCGCTTGGGCAGGCCCCTACCCTAGAGACCATGGGGGTGTCCACCAAATCCATGCCCTAGGTGATCTGGTGCTGGTGCAGACCAGAAGGGGCTTGTGCCCCTGGTCAGGCTGGTTCTGTGCTGCCCTAGTGCTGTCTCAGGTCCTGTGTGCAATTGAATTGGAGCAGATGTTGTGTTCCACTCACCAGTGATCCTAAGATCGAGTGGGCAGTCCTCTAGGGACCGTGGGCATGTCTGACTACTCCAATCTACGCGCTAGGTGACCCAGTGCTGATGCAGACAGGAAGCAATTTCTTACATTATTAATGTTACTCTGGTATGCTTGCAGACTGGAGTATTTTGATCTCTAAGAGGCTCTACTCAGCAGCTAATTCAGGAAAGTATAAATACCCACTGCCAAACAGTGGCTGGATCTTATGGACTCATATGTAAGAGTAATAGGAAGGATTATAAACTCTGAAGGTTCAGGAACTCCACAGTAAGACCAGCATGGTCAATTAACTTAGACTCTTGGGGCTCCCTGAATCTGAACCATCAACTGAAGAACTTACACAGGAAATTATTAAATTTCTTAAGGAAGTCCAGATCACAATAAAGGTAGATATATTTGAATATGAGCCGTATTACTCAACATGATCACATCATTAGGTGCTAAAAAGGCTTTGACAAAATTAAACATGTTTCCCTGATAAAAGGTTTGGAAAATTCTAAGACTGCAGCATACATATCCCAACATAAAAAAATAATATACAAGCCCACAGTCAATATTAAATTAATGGAGAAAATTTAAATAATTTTACTAAAGTCATTGATAAAACAAGAGTGTTCACCTTTTCCCTCTTGTTAAATATGTATCTCCATATCTTAGCTTAAGAAGTAATAAGGTTATAGAGATAAATAAGATAAAAATAAAGGAAGAAATCAAAGTACCCTTGTTTGCATATGATAAGATTTTATACATAGGATAATCTAAAGGCAACACCAAAAAACACATACAGCTGCTGAAACATGTGTCAAAATATAAGAATATAAAATCAACACACAAAGACCATCAGAATTTTTATATACAAAAAAGAAAGAAAAGAAAGGAAGGGAGGGAGGGAGGGAGGGAGGAACAGAGAGAGAGAGAGAGAGAGAGAGAGAGAGAGAGAGAGA
>NW_018393775.1:12824-25771 GCF_900095145.1 Mus pahari | reverse complement strand
CAGAGCTCATATCTCTAGCTGCATATATAGCAGAAGATGGCGTATTCAGCCATCATTGGGAAGAGAGGCCCCTTGGTCTTCCAAACTTTATATGCCCCATATAAGGGAATGCCAGGGCCAAGAAGTGGGAGTGGGTGGGTAGGGGAGCAGGGTGGGAGAGGGTATAGGGGACATTCAGGATAGCATTCAAAATGTAAATGAAGAAAATATCTAATAAAATAATTTAAAAAAAATAATCCAAACTAAAAGTTATGATCCAGATCTTGATAGTAAGACCTTATTGCTGAAGATATCACATACTTGAGTCATGGTGTATAGAGATGTCATGTAGGAATCATCTTAGAAGTGTCAACCCTACTGATTTCTTTTCTTAATATCTACAGGTTCTACTTATCCTAGTATAGAAGAAAATTCAACAGTCTTGCTTAGTGACGATCCTTGATTTTCCTAGGAAACTTTGTGCAATGTTATATTAAGGACACAAATGTTATGGGAGTACACAATATTTGCATCTATGCCCTACTCTCCTAGATAAAAGTCATTTATAATACCATTTACTGATTCACAAACCCATGGATGGGTAGATCATAAGCTGTAGAGCTGATCCTACTACTAATCAAAAAAAAAATTGTGCTAAAGATGGGAAATTGGATTGTCTTCTTTATTGCTGTAATTCCTTTGCTTATACATACATATAACAATAATTTAATTCATTGCTAATATATATAATAACTTCTGAACAAAATTTCATCTGTTATAACAATTAGGACTATGAAATATAGGGACTGTTGAGATCATGCAGTTGGTAAGAGAGTTTCCTGCAGGGTTCAGAGTAAAGACTGTAGTATAAGTGGCTAGGTGAGTTACTAAGCATTAATACTTAATTTGCCTCATCTACTAAATGTACTGCTTTTAATTCCATGAGAAAATAAGCATTGTATTTGAGAAAATACTTCAGTTCCTTACACATGCTCAATCAGTATTGATCTTTAAATAAAATAAATTGCCTACATGGAATAGTTTATATCCACATTACTTATTTATAATTTTCCCTTCTATATACTCTTTTTAAAGTATCTTACAGGAAAGATACATTAAGTAACTGAATGTCTCTGTCCTATTCATTAGATTCAGTTTTAAATGGCAATGGACATTTTAAATACCTAAAGAATCCCCAAAACTTTGGTAGAATTGAAGTGGAAGTGTTAGAGGAAAAGACTTTAATGTGATAGACATGCAGTAGAAATTGTCGCGAAGCTTCCAGTCTGAGGTTAGACTATCAGACAGGCTGGCACACTGGAAAGATTTTCTTATTTCTATTTCCAAGTTTCTATTGTTATTATCTGAATGAGGAATATAGTAAANTTAAGTCTAATTGGTCCCCAGGGCTACCAATGACTAAATCATGAAAAATGCCCAAGGGCATATGAAAGAAAATGATGGGCGTGGGGGGCAGTCAGATGTTGAAAATTGACAGCATGCATGTGCCATGAACATCATTGTACAAACACCAAATCTTAGAGCCTGAGGCTGGAAAACCCTGAACTCCTCTAAGTANCAAAGAAGAAGAAGACTTAAGTTTCCTTTACAACATAGTAGAAAATTCCATGCTGCATAAAGTAGCAAGTATTTCCAGTTTCAGTGTTCTTGCTGGGATTAGGAGCACTAGTGAGAGCATCACAATAAGTTTCAGGTTAGGATGAACTGGTGATACACTGTCTTAGAAATCCCAGGGCCTGGAATATAGCACAGCCATAAACCGGTAACCTAGTAAGTTAGACAATGAGTCTAATCCTCTGCATTGAGAAGAAATGCTCCCGAGTTGTGGCAGGAAAAGTGTTTCTATATATGTTTTTCATTTTTCAATTAATATTTTATGACATATTTACTGAATACATGGCATCTGAAAGTAGGAAGTTTCTAAATACTCAGTTATTTTTAAAAGCTTAATTTTTCTGAAAACTGTTTTAATTAAGATAGGAATTTAGGCAAATATAAATTATCCTTTATCTCTCATAAGCAGGTGAGAGTGGTGATCCATGTTCTGTGATATTTGGTCTTCTCATTTTGTATTATAACCTAAATGTTACAAGTGTATAATAGTGTCCAATTGTGATTTAATTTGCTATTCTATTGATTGATATTGTTGAATGTTTTTCCTCATAACTGCTTGTCATTTACATGGCAGTTTTAGTGAAAAATATGTTCAAATAAGTTTCTTGTTTTTCTAGAGCTAGAGTAAATACCTGAGTATTTTTGTATGCATTTAAAAATTACCTATACTATTCTTTTGAAGAAAGTATTACAGAAGTTTGTATTTAATAATGTTTGATTTAAATCTAGTTTCAACAGATTTTCAAAAATGATTTAATTTACAAATATCCAAGACCCAGAATATCTTGATGGCAGAATGTATCCTGTTATCAAATTTATTACCTGTACTGATTGTCAGTACATTAACATGGTAACAATTCTACTGGCTAATGACCTAAATTTAGTATCCTTCATTTGTCCTCTAGTGAAAGAATATGATGTCAGGAAACTAGCAATCTCCCACTGAATTTTCTTGGTTTCCCAATTTCATCCCATGCTAGCCTTAACTGCTTTGTATTCTGTTACTCTCTTTCATTATATCAATATAGAAAATTTCAATTTCAGGTAATTCAGTTTGTTTTCTTTGAAAAGAAATCACAAATTGCAATTGGTATATGAGTAAAGCTAAGGTCACTAGAAAGTATTTCTGTTAATATTTAGAGGAAGTGTATATTCAAAATTTGTATGTGTACCATAATAAAGGTAAGAAAATATCTGTAATAATTGAGTTTTTATTTCTATTTTCTATATAATTCCTCAAAATTTCCAGAAATCCATTTAAAAGACTGTCTTGGGCAATTTTCATCATATGGTTTGTGAATCATAAATTAACTATGTATAAGTGAGTCTATTTTCTGGATGTTCTATTTGGACCTGCTGAGATATGTCTCTACCTACACTGGTGCACATGAACTCAATAATGTGATGCTAGAGTAAGTATTAAAATTTGGTTATTTGAATTTTTTACTTTTTTTTTATATATCAATGGGAGACATGATTAATTAAATCATTATTAAATTAAAAAACTAAGAAAAATTACCTTTCCATTATAGTCCTTTGGCTTTAGTGTAAACTGTGGAATAAAATTGTTATTGTCATTAAAAATTATATTATTTTTCAAATTGACATTTTATTGATTATATAGTTTAATTGGAAAAAAGTAATTTCTTGGCCAATCAAGTTTTACAATATCTGAAAATAATATTTGACCATATATGGGTGTCTTTTCTGAATAAAGAAACTATATATATATATATATATATATATATATATATATATATATATTCTGCAAATATAGTTTAAAAATAATGAAAATTTGCACATTTGGTTAGCTTTCTTTCAAATAAATTTATGTGAAGAATTAATATATCCATTGATCTATTTTGTTGCTGAATGTGTATGTACATGTGTGCCTATAAGATCTATATATATACATACATACATATATATATATATATATATATATATATATATATATACACACACACACACACACACACATATACTTTGGAGATCAACTTGAGAGAGATTTTCTCTGTCTGATTTCTGTGTTATATGAATTGGATTCATATGCTCTGTCTAAGAAGCAATTAACTTTATGCCATGAGCAACCTAGCTAGTCAATCTCTATGTCCTAAAACATTCATTCTCAATCTTCTTAATGCTACAAAGTTTTAATACATTATCTCATTTTGTGGTGACCAAAAGTTTTAATACATTATCTCATTTTGTGGTGACCATAACATTCTATCACTGCTACTTCCTAAGTGTAATTTTGCTAGTGTTATGACTCATAATGTTAACATCTAAGATTCGGGATATCTTATATTCCACCCTCAAAGTGGCTGTAACTTACAGGCTGAGAAAGGTATCTTAAAATATATATGATGCTTCTGTTATAACTGAAACTATTTAATTTTTATATCTTTGTTTTTATATAACAAAATGCTGGTTATTTTCTACATATTGTTTTAATATTCTCTGATATTACTACTTTTCTAATTCTACTATTTTTTAATATAGGATTTTCTGTTGAATCTTAGAGACGTATTTACAAATGTGAAAATTCATTGGTTCTTCAACACATCTCATCCATTTGGTTTTCTTTCCTTTACTAAATGGCTAGGACTGCTAATTTCACATTAACTGTATCTATTTTTAAGCATACATTATATTTTCAATGTCAATTTTATGTGTGTTTCTATTGGGACAGACTATCTCTCTAGTCATTTTAAAGCTCTATATCATTTTCCTTACCTCAGGGAACATTATAATAAATGCTGCAATATCAAAATAATACCTGTGTAATCTCAGATCTAATGTCTGGGAATTTATGGCATTTTCTTATTTGGTTTTTAGATTTGCACTCAAAATATTTCATGAGTTATTTAGATTCTAGATTGTGTTGAAAATTTCCAGACATCATTGATTTGTGTTTGCTTTCTTGTGTTAATCAAAAGAGCTAATCCCAGTCAATAATACCTGTTTTCCTTCATAGGTAATGCTTCTAGAACTACCTGTAAATCCTGTACAGAGCTCTATATTGTTTTGTCACCAAGGGCCCACTGAAACGTGAATATGAGACAAGTGCTCTGAATTCTCCAAATCCTTACTTACATTCTAAACACACAATTCCTAGAAGCAATTCCTGTCTTCGTTTGCTTTCATAATTTCCTTGTCTATAGAAATATACTCTATCAAAAGAGAAAGAGAGAGAGAGAGAGAGAGAGAGAGAGACAGAGAGACAGAGAGACAGAGACAGAGACAGAGACAGAGACAGAGACAGAAACAGAAACAGAGAAACAGAGACAGATACCAAAGAGAGACAGACACAGAAACACAGTGAGACAGATGGAGGAAGACAGAGAGAAAGAGACACAGGCTGACAGACAAAAAGATAGAAACAGAGACAGAGAGAAGTGAAACAGATATGAGACAGGTCAAAGTAATGATCCTAATCCCCCCCCCAAAAAAAAGTTTATTGTATTTTATTTACATTTCAAATGTTATCCTCTTTCCTGATTTTCCCTCAGAAAACCCACTGTCCAGTCCCCCTTTCTCCTGCTCACCACCCCCTCACTCCTGCTTCCTGGCCCTAGCACTTCTTCATACTAGGGCAATAGAACCATCACGTGCCTGAAAAATACAGAAGTGGATGCTCACAGCCACCTATTGGATGGTGCACATGGTCCCCAATGAAGGAGCTAGAGAAAGTACCCAAGGAGCTGAAGGAGTTTGCAGCCCCTTAGGAGAAACAACAATAATGAACTAACCAGTATGCCCAGAGCGCCCTGTTTTATTTTATTTTATTTTATTTTATTTTATTTTATTTTATTTTATTTTATTTTATTTTATTTTATTTTATACATACTCACTTTATATCCTGTGCACAGAACCCCTCAACCTCTCGGTCATCCCAAACCTACAATCCATTCCCCATGCCCTTGATAATTTTGATCTGAGTCTGTGGAGGATCCTTAATAACCCAGACCCTTTACATTTTTGTGAGGCTAGGCGCTTCCTCTTCCAGTGAGACCAAGGGCTTCCTCTCCCAGTGAGACCAGACAATGTAGCCAATGAGAGTAAACCTAGGTCCAGCTCATGTACATTCTTTGGTTGTTGGTTCAGTTCTAACAGCCCCAAGAGTCTAGGTTAGTGGAATCTGTTGGTCTTCCAGTAGAGTCTATATCCACTTTAGGGCCCAAATCCTTCCTCCTATTCTTCCTAAATATCCTCTAAGCTCCATTCACTGTTTTTCTGTGAATCTCAGAATCTTTCTGAGTCAGCTTCTGGGTGGGGTCTCTCAGAGAACAACATGTTTCTGTCTGCAAGCATAACAGAATATTACTACTAGTGTCAAAGATTGGTGTTTGCCCATAGGATGCATCTTAAACCCAGTCTCTCTCAGCGCCAGCCATCCCTTGTGCCCGCATTCTTGTACATAAGATGAATGCTGTGTTAAAAGTTTTGTGAGTGGGTTGTTATCTCTATTAATTATTTCCTGTTTTACAGGAGGTGGCCTCTTCAGGTTCCATATCCAATTTTATGAGTCACATCTAAGGTCACCCTTGTTGATTCTTGGGCTCCTACCTTGTCACCCAAAAAAGTTTTATCTACAAGTTTTGTTTTTATGCTATTTATACATTTTTCCAAACTCGTAAGAGTTGTAGGGTCACAGCTAGGATGAAGCAGGAAGAAAGTACAGAAGGAAGTACTGGGAAGGATACTAAGGAATAAATGTAATTCATTTTTCTATAGACACTGATGTACTGCATTTGAAAATATGGGTTACATTATATACTTTAGATTGATTATCCCAATCATGACACAATCCTATATTTTATTTACTTAGTTTTATTTGAGATTGTAATACAATTAGGTAATTTCTTCCTCTTTCTTTTCCTCCCAGAATCCTGGCATATATCCTCTCCTTGTTCTTTTACAAGTTCACAGCCTTACTTTTCATTACATGTTGTTACATATACAGACGTTCTTAAATGAAATCTGCTCAGTCTGTGTAATTTTTACTTGTATGTTTGTTTTTCAGACAGACCATTTGGTGTTGGATAAAAAGTGGGTGTACTCTGCTTACACAATGATTTTTACTCCTGCTTGTGTCCTAGTTATGACACAAACTGAACACATCACATTTCTGTCCTATAATGTTAACACACTTCCTATACCAAATGAGAGAACAAAGAAGACGACGCAAAGTCTCTGTTATGAATGAAGTGTTCTTTGGTTGTTGATCTCATTTTCCATTTTTCTCTTTTTGCTTTACAAAGTCCTTAATAAAATGAATTGTAGTTTGGCTATAATATTAATTATAATCTTAACCTATCAAGATCAATATAATGAAGGTTAAAATCAAGGTTGGACTTTTGTCCAACTCAGCAAAAACTGAAAGTCCTCAGTTATATTCATACACTTTATTGTTTTCATGTTTTCTTTCTCAATGTACATCTGATCCTGTAGCATATGAGTGTTTCTTAACGAACAAACAAAAAACAACATATTCATGAGAGAAATTTTTAGTTTGGCTTCATTGTCCATGTCTTGAAGCTATGAGGAATCTCTCAGTTGTGACTCAGTTTATCCTTCTGGGCATCCCTCATACAAAGGGTGTGGAGACCATGCTCTTTGTCCTGTTTTTGTCATTCTACATCTTCAACTTAGTGGGGAATTTGCTCATACTTCTTGCGATTATCTCTTCCAGTCGGCTTCACACACCCATGTACTTCTTCCTGTGCCAGCTGTCAGTGTGTGATATATTTTTCCCTTCNGTTAGCTCTCCCAAGATNCTGTTCTACCTCTCAGGAAATAGCAGAGCCATCTCCTATGCAGGCTGTGTTTGCCAGCTCTTCTTCTATCATTTCCTTGGCTGTACTGAGTGTTTCCTATACACGGTGATGGCTTATGACCGCTTTATTGCCATATGCTTTCCTCTAAGGTACTCAATAATCATGAACCACAAAGTGTGTGCCACCATGGTTGTGGGACATCATTTTTTGGCTGTATTCAGAATACTTTTCTGACCACTCTCACCTTCCAGTTGTCCTACTGTGGTCCCAATGAGGTGGATTATTACTTCTGTGATATCCCTGTGATGCTGAAGCTGGCTTGTGCAGACACATCAACCCTAGAGATGGTGGGTCTCATTAGTGTGGGACTGATGACCCTCAGCTGCTTCCTCCTCATCCTTACCTCTTACAGCTTCATCCTTTGCTCCATTCTTCAGATCCGCTCTACTGAGGGGCGGCAAAGAGCCTTCTCTACCTGCAGTGCCCATCTCACTGCCATCCTCCTTGCCTTCATGCCAGTGGTCCTCAGATACCTCCAGCCTACCCCCAATCCCTGGCTTAATGCAGCAGTTCAAGTCTTGAATAACCTGGTGACACCTATGCTGAATCCTTTGATCTATAGCCTAAGAAATAAGGAAGTAAAATATTCTTTAAGGAAAATGCTACAGCAAGGGCCTTTTCTGTCTAAAAAGTAGTAGACAAAGGCTTAGATCTTAATACTTAAATACTATAGCGTCTTCAAAAGCCTTTCCTTTCTGTGCAATAGATAACACAGATGTCGCCAGTGCTATGAAATCTTGAAGATTAAGGGAAAACTACTCAAGATAAACTAATAAGTTATTTTATCAGCATGGACTATCTCTTTCCAATTAGCAGAATATCTGGAAATTTCTCTTCCTTTGCCTGACTTATACTCTTATCGCTACAATTGTACTTTTACCTCTTAGTTACCACTTCATCAACACATGATTTTCTCATTATTTCCCTAAATATCTGAAATAAATGAGCTTTCATTTCAATGTCTTGGGGTTCTTGATAGAAATCAAAGAATTTCAATCACACGGCTTTGCCATATATTTGTGATTTCTGAACCATAACTGAAAAGTCATGAATTATAAGTAAGATATTTTGGAAATTTAAACCTAAATGGGACCCATTTGTGCTATTTTGGATTAAAGAGAATACTTATATCTTCAGTCAAATATGAAGACTTTGTGTTGTTCGTACACCAGGAGTGGTGAAAGAAAATTTATAGGGAGTTGATGAAAAAACTTTGTGAATGGCAGGCAGATACTATTAGTTGTCATTTCTAGAAAATTTAAATTTGTATCTGGAATTGTCAACACATATAAATGCCTTTTCACTATCTAAGCTGTCATTCATTTGTCATTTCATACACTTTCCTTATGCAGAAGCTGTCACTTCTATGTCCTTTTGTGGATTTCCTTTTCTGCTGTTTGCATCAATGATATACATGTAGAATCCCTGACTTATTTATTATTTATTTTAAAAAAATACAGTGTGTGAGCTTGTGTGTGTGCATGCATGCATGAGTGCATGTATGTATGTGTGTATGTGTGTATGTTAATGTCCGTAACCTTGTGATACATTCTGTGTATGTTCATATGCTTTTTTGTCCAGAAGATAATCTCAAATTTTTTTGAGGGAGAGTTAGAGAATATGCTCGAACTAAATTCTGAGATCTAAGTCAAAGTTTCCACTTCATTATTTTTAAAATTATATTTATATTCCTTCTCTTTAAAAGAATATTTATTATCTGTGGGTATAAGAAAAACTATTTATACTGTACCTAAGTATTTCGGTTGTGTAGTAAAATGGCAGTTACAAGTTTCCTTCCAAGATCCATGAATTCACTAGCTCTATGTAAGAACAGCTAATGAAATATAGATTCAATGAACTAGAAAGATAGTAAATAGGGCCATATAGGTGGGTTTGGGAGAGGAAAAAATGGGAGAAATGATATAATTATAATATAATCATGAAAAGTATAATAAATATTTTCAAAAAGCTTCATTAAAGAATGAAATATGACATAAGCAGTGATTTCTATTTACTGAAAAATTGAACATTAATGGAGTCCTTGGTCACTAGATGGGAAGCTGAAAGATGGAAACCCAATGCTGATTAATGAACTTTTAGGGACCAGTATTGACAGTGGGTAGATCATGGATATGGCAAAACCCTGTCAAAGGCTACCTTGTCCTAGATGCCTTCTCTAGGCCCAAAATAAAATGGCTTGGTTCTGTAACATGTAAAAAACAACAAACCATATAATCATATAATATATTTGGTAGATAGAAGAAGTGATCTATTTTACTTCACTGTCACAATTTATGAGAAATATATTGTCCTCAGTAACTTGGGTACACTAATATTTTTGCTTAAAAACATCTTTCAAATTTTTGCTAAAATTCTTTTGAGAAATTTAGATGAAAGTTTTGTGATACATCAAACCTTTAATCTAGATATCAAATTTGGAGCTTTCCTCAAGTATCTATAGTCTCTAAATGGTTCTAAAAATAAGAATTATTAGGAAAAAGTGTCTAATCTAAAATTAATAATCTGTTAATTCATAACAGAATCTTATGGTTATTTGTAGTAGATTTATTCATTAATGCAAAAGAATAAATCTTCATCAATCTGATTCATAACAAGTAACACGAATAGCAAATGGTTGGAAGAGACATATGGGGTCTTTAGATTATACCCTTGACTGATTCAATTATTAACCAGTGTTGCAAATATTAACACAACAGATACAACAAGATAAATTGATTATTGAACACATGATAACACATTTTGTATCTTTTGTCATTGAAAGAGGCAAATTCAAAAAGGATGAAATAGACAAACATTAGAATTGATAACATCAAAATGGTTATATAAAATCAAATTTTGGCTTTAAATTATACCAAATAATTCGTACAAGTGCTAAAAATTTAAAATTTATCTCATTCAGAAACAGATTGGCTGTCTGTTGAATGACTAAGAACTCATTTATCATAATGTACAAATATTTCAAACAGATATATTTTTAAATTATCATAACATGATGGATAACAACTATTACTGTAATAACCTAAAATACCCTGATGATCACCAATAACTGAGTAAATATATTGTCATAAATCCATACATACAATAAATTCAAAATAATAAAAACGTATATATATATATATATATATATATATATATATATATATATAATATGATTACATTGATAAAGAAAACTTAAGTACATATTAATAAGGTATTTATTTGTGAGAATTGATAGAAAGGCCAATATCCTATTTACTGTGATTATGTGAATATCAGCTATTTTCTATTGGTTGAGGTCAAAAGAAGAGTCAAGAAACATAATCAATTTTGTCATTTTGACTGCAGCAATAATCCCAAAAATATATGTATACCAAAAATAATGTTTGTTCCTTAAATATGTACAGCTCCATGTACTTCAACTTCTCCTTGATAAATTTGTGTGTATGATGATTCCCTGAGTAAAAAATAAATGGCAAGAAACATAAAAATTTTTATGAATATTTTGTTAGTGTTTTGTCAAATTCGTAAGTTAATTTTAAAACTAGAATCTTTAAATGTTGAAATATTCAATCCCAGGATTAAGTTTTTTTTTTTTTTTTTAAACCTGTTTGTTTAAGTTTGCTTTTGGATCTATTGGGTGTATTTGAGAATTTCCTTCAGATAAATTCTTCACTATTTTTGTTCAGTACATGCACATATATTCTATTGACTCTTCATTCCAGTGGGGTTTGAATCTTGTAGCTACATATAATTCCTACTGAATTCTGAGTATTAATTTATATCTCAATGGCATACTGAAGTTTTAGGTTAGTTTTATTAGTGATTGTCTAGGGATTTAGGAGTAAGCTATTGTATTGACTGCAATTAAAAATAACTATTTTCCTTCTTTCCTCATTTTCACACTCTCAGGGGATTCCTTATATTTCAGCTAATTGAATGACAGCATATACTTAAAAATAATCATAATGTGGTGGGTGTACACACCTTTATCATTTTCTTAGTGTAAGGAACTATTAACACATGAAAGTCAAGACCTAATGGAAATTGAGAATCTTGAATATTCTGATTAGAAAGACCATATATTAAGTTATATTAAGCAAAAACTACACACTGAAACTGCCCATCTGCAACTGTTTTTCTCCTGTGTTGCTTTTCATCTTCTTATGCATTTGTTATGTCCTCTCAACTATTAATGAATGGACCCACAAGCCAGTTGCATATTTATAAATATTCAGTATTAGTGACCAGTCTGCTATCTCTAGTATTGCAGGTTTTCTTTCTAAAAACATACAATTTGTTTCTTGTTTACTTCATACATATGTTTTATGAATCTTGCATTTTTATTCTTTAAACTATATATATATAATATATATATATTATATATATATATCACTTAATGTGAGTTAATAAATATAAATTTTGAACCAAGATCCCAACACATCTTAAATATTGGATATGGAGAACAATTGAAAGATACCACATATTTAATAAAGTATCACTTGCATTTTTCCTTGTTCCTTTAAAATTTGGTTACTCCATTGCGTTGGTTGTTTCTACCAGAGACACCTAAGAAATGTACAGATCACAGAACAACCCACAAATGCTAGATCAAAATAAGAATTTTAACACAGCTATTAATGATCCATATACTTAATTTTTATTAGGATCTGAAAGTTAAATATGACAGGAATTCATTGAAAAATAGCTTGGCAGTTGGGAAATTAATTGTGATAATTTTTTTTATTTTCTCATAAGCATATTTCTAGAATAATGAGCATCCTTAGAGAATTTTTATTTCTTGACATACAATAACTGAAGATCTTAAATTCAGGACAGAGCTTCCAATTGCTCAGGTGACTGTGACTGTGGATGTGAATTTGACATTTTTGATATATAAACTGAGTGAGTACTGGAAGAAGATAACTTTACTTCCAGATCATGCTCACAGGTACTGTTGCCATTGATAGCCAGGCATTATATTCTCAATACTAACTGTAGAATGCTGGCTGTCTACTTCTCCCAGTGACAGGATTTGTGATATTTTAAAGCAACAAAAAAACCATGATATTGAAAATTTCAGTCTAAGTAAATTAGGTAAGCATGTTGGTCTCACATGCTCACACTTGTCAATTAGGACTGTAAGTCCTCAAGCAATCACTATCAAATAACTCAAATAAATGAACTTCCCCATTCACACATCTAGTTAATTTATTCCTAAAGGTACCTTTAAAAGTCTGTAATGTGATAGATGTGTATTAGTGAGGAGATAACCACACAAGTTCAACTTGTCATTTGGCTAGTAGTTTAGTTTATGTATCAAGTAAATGTGTAGTTCAGAAATTGCAATATCTTGAGTACCTTTAGGATAAATCCAATAAAATATCATGAAATCTCAGGGTTGTTTTGATTTGCATTTGATTTGCCTGATGATTAAGGATGTTGAACATTTTTTTAAGTGCTTCTCAACCCTTTAGTATTCCTCAGTTGACAATT
>NW_018393775.1:4446-12631 GCF_900095145.1 Mus pahari | reverse complement strand
AAGCTTTCCAATTTTATGATGTCCCTTTTGTTGATTCTTGATCTTACAGCACAAGCCATTGCTGTTCTGTTGAGGAATTTTTCCCTTGTGCCCATATCTTCGAGGCTTTTCCCCACTTTCATCTCTAAAATTTTACTGTCTCTGGTTTTATGTGGAGGTCTTTGATTCCCATGACTTCAGCTTGGTACAAGGAAATAAGAATGGATCAATTCACATTCCTCTACAAGATAACAGCCAGATGTGCCAGCAATTGCACATTGTTGAAAATGCTATCTATTTTCCACTGGATGGTTTTTAGCTCCCTTGTCAAAGATCAAGTGACCATAGGTGTGTGGGTTCATTTCTTGGTCTTCAGTTCTATTCCATTGATGTGTCTGTCAGACCTGTACCATGCAGTTTTTATCACAATTGCTCTGTAGTACAACTTGAGGTCAGGCATGGTGATTCCACCAGAGGGTCTTTTATTGTTGAGAATTGTTTTTGTTATCCTAGGTTATTGTTATTTCAGATGAACTAGTAAATTGCCCCCCACCGTTTTTTTTTCCGAAGCAAGGATTCTCTGTGTAGCCCTGGCTCTCCTGGAACTCAGAAATCCTCCTGCCTCTGCCATGTGCTGAGATTAAAGGCCTGTGCCACCTACACCCAGCTTAGGTGGTTTTGTTTGTTTGTTTGTTTGTTTGTTTGTTTGTTTCCAATTGCCCTTTCTAACTCAGTGAAGAATTGAGTTGGGATTTTGATGGGGATTGCATTCAATCTGTAGATTCAATTTCGGCAGGATAGCCACTTTTACTATATTAATCCTGCTAATGCATGAGCATGGGAGATTTTTCCAGAAAATTAACCCATATCAAATGTAGTTAACATAGGATATAAAAGGAAATACATGTTTATCAGATAATAATAAAAAATTTCAAGAAGAATAACAGCAATTCAAAATGTATAAAAGAAATGATAGGCATGTAGCTGATTATCTGTAAGTATCCAAATTTCTCCATCACAGAAGGAAAGNGTTGTATTCAGGAAGAGTTTATCAGAATGAATGTGGGTAGGCAGTTAAGGTTTTACAAAAGAAATTGAGAGAATTTTTGTTTTAGATCTGTGAAAGTGAATTATCATCAGATTTAGGGATCAGTATAATCCTTGAGCAGGAAAAAGTAATGTGTTTCGCTTTTAAAATAACAAACATCATCAGCCACCAAACCCAGATACTATTGCACATGTCAGCAAGATTCTGCTGAAGGGACCCTGTTATAGCTTCCTCTTGTAAGGCTATGCCACTGCCTGGCAAACACAGAAGAGGATTCTCACAGTCATCTATTGGATGGAACACAGGGCCCCCAGTGGAGGAGCTAGAGAAAGTACCCAAGGAGCTGAAGGAGGCTGCAACTCTATAGGTGGAACAACAATATGAACTAACCAGTACCCTCTGAGCTCATGTCTCTAGCTGCATATGTAGCAGAAGATAGCCTAGTCNNCCATCATTGGGAAGAGAGACCCCTTGGTCTTGCAAACTTTATATGCCCCATACAGGGGAATGCCAGGACCAAGAAGTGGGAGTGTTTAGATAGGGGAGCAGGGACCTGGAATAGTATAGAGAACTTTCGGGACAGCATTTGAAATGTAAATAAAGGAAATATCTAATAAAAAAAATAGCAAACTTAGATTATATTCCTGTGTGATTATTGAATATGTAGCTCCTATGCTTCCAAACATCAAATATAGAAGCTCTTTTACTTGTAAGCTGAATACTAATCCTACTGTCTTTAAATGTTTCCCAAACATCTGTTAGCTTCTGTGTTTTATCTTGCCATTGTCCTTTGCTTAGCAAGAAAATCTACAGCTAAAGCAATAGAATTAAGTGTAGCATAGTAGCTTTATACCAGTGTTTACTAACTTCATGGGAAACAGACAAAATGGAGACATTAGCTAGGGCTTAGCAGAGGCTACAGTTATTGTAAATGGTGATCACTAGGATGTACATTTCTTCAACCATCAGACTTCACAGTGACCTTTGGGGTGCTTACCAGTCCAACAGTTCCTGAGCTGAGAAGACATATCAGAGATCTTTTAGGAATCACTGTAAAAATGTGTTAGAATAACGTAAAATAATATAGTATAAGTTGCAATATTCAGAGATTTGTATTTTAATGAAAAATCCTTTATTTACCTTTGTTTTCTTTCAGTCTATGAATTTCATTGTATCATTGAAATGAAAATATATCTATACCTTTACATATGATTGGACTTAATCTACATATGTTGCATTGTTGTAGACATTTAAAAAACAATTTAGGGATTAATAAACTTATGTCTGTATGTTTCTAGAAATAAAAAATCATTACAACAGATATGATATTTTATTTTTATTTTATTATTTAATGAGTTGAAATTTCTAAACCACACTTTCTTTGTCTTGTGTATGGGATGAAAACATTTATTAGTGTCTCCTAATTTATGAGTCTGGTTAATCTCTTCACATACTAGACCTAAGTAGTTTCTTGTTTTCCTGAAGATTATTCAAAGTTATATATTAAATAGCTATTGTAGATTTATTCCAAGGAATTGGATTTTTACTTATTGCTGTTTTATAAAGATAGTTTTAAATTCTTACTTCTTTAGTAACTTCAAAAATATTTTAATAGCAGAAATAATATTAAAATAGAACCTTATTGTTTATAATACTAGATAAAATAACCTTGGAACATGCTACTGTTAATACGAGGTTATGTAATAGACAGTACATTATTACATGTGAAGATGGTTATTGCTACTTTATGAGATTCAATCTAAGATTGGAATGAACAAATCAGAAATACAAAAATCCAACATTCTAGTATATAATTTTGATAATTTACTACTATAACACCATTCCAAAAATTGCTATGTACAAACAATATTGATGAGATGATCTATTAATTGTTCATAATAAATATATGGGTAGTCACACTATCTGAGATTCATTGAAAATGTTTAGAAAAACTCACAAAGCACTGAGTTATTAAAGAATCCTCAGAAAAACTTACTAATACATACTCCAAAATATGTCCAGTATACACACTGAATTTATCATAGAGTATTTAGAATGAATTGAAATTATATGATTAAAAACTGAAGCAGAAGTTAAAGTTTATACTTGAATATGTTAGAAAGTAATCAGGAAGTCATTCAAGCAAAAATTATTTTATTAATTAAAATTTTTATTTAAATACTAAAACTATAATTAACAGTTTGTTTATTAAAATATTAGTATAATTTCAAAGAAAGTAATTTCGTAAATCATTATCGATAGAAATCATTTTAAATCCATTAGTAAACTGTATAAAATTGGCTAAAGAATAAAACATAAGAATATTGGTTTTAGGAATGATTCAATAGGCAATCCATGTTTTTTGGATATTAAATAAAATTTATAGAAAAAATAATGCATTATATTTAATAACACATATACTGTAAGCAGCTTAAATTTCTTCTTAAAAGACCTAAGAAAAAAGTCAAAATTGGATTTTGCTTTACCTTTTTCATTGACTACTAAGTATTTGATTATTTTTGTGTGATTTATTTGTGTGCAAATGTGTATGTCTATGTGACAATATGTATTTCTCAAGTTTTTTCTTTGGGTCATTTTTTTCTTGTATGTTTAGTCCTGGTTTGTTTGTTTTATTGTATATAATTTTATTTTATCATATTTAGTTACCCACTTTTATACTTATGACAGATAGAAAGAGTATAGATTTAGGTTAGTAGAAGATAATAATCAAATTTCATTTTGTCAAAAAATTTATTTTCAATGTAAAGAAGGAGATAATTTAAGGAACTACCAGATAGTCAATAGTTTCAATACAATATTAAAATAGAATCCCAAGAAAGAAAATACTCTAAGTCCAGCAGGATATGTCACAGAACACATCCATTATTTTGAACCTGATTTGTTAATTAAGTTCATAAAAAGTCTAACATCTATATGATTTATTTTGTTGCATTTACTCCTATTTCTATTGTTATCTAAACATAACATATCATAACACGTTCATCTAATATCCTTAATAAACATTTAAGTAGTTTATAAATTTTGTTATTTGAAATAAAACTTCTTCCCAAACCCGAATTTCTTCTTCCCCTTTAGAGAAAGGCGAGGCAGCTTCTACATAACACTACCAACAACCCTGGTCCACCAATCTCCATCCCCACCTACATGCTCTTCTACTTAGGTGAGAGAGGCAGCCTAGTCACAGGTAGACAGGCAACAGATACAGGGATCCTCCACTCCAGTTGTTGGGGGACCTACATGAAGAAAAACTGCTCATCTGCTTCATATGTACATGAAGCCTAGCTCCAATCCATGTTTGCTCTTTGGTTGGCAGTTCAGTCTCTGATGACACCAAAGGTTGAATACACTATTGGTTTTTCTGTGGGGTCCCTGTCCTCTTGGGGACACTGTTCTCTTTGAGTCCCTCAATACTTTTCCCAAACCTTCCATAATATTCCCAGAGCTTATCTAATATTTCTCTGTAGGACTCTGCATCTGGTGAAGACTCTTGGAAGACTGTTATGCTAGGCTACTGTCTGAAAGAATAATGTATCATTAATAGTGTCAGGGATTAGTTGGTCCTTATCTATGAGATGGGTCTCAAGTTGAGTCAGTTGGCCATTCCCCCAGTCTCTGTTCTATCTTTGTTCCTCTACATCTTGTATTCAGGACACAATTTGTGTCTGAGGTTTTATGAGTGGAGTGCTGCTTTATCTTTCCATTGGGAGGGCTGCCTGGCTACAGAAAGTGGCCAGTCCTGATCCATTTCCACCACCATTTGAACTGACGGCTTGCTTTGCCCCCAAAAACTCCCTTGAGCTTCCCTCCATCCCAAGTTAATGGCAAGTCCTAAAAATTGCTACCATCTCCTACTCCACTACCTATTTCCATTCTCTCTTCCATGCTGTTTCTACATCTGGTCTCCATAAGAGCATTCGTCTCTCCTCATAACCTCGCCTGCCCAGTTTCCTACTTCTGTCCAACTGTGATTTATATTTTATTTCTCCTTCTGAGAAAGATTCTGCGATCTTCTCTTGGCTGCTTTGGATATGTCTTTGGCCCTTCCTTAATAAAATAACCAAACCAATGTCAATTGACTAATAATATATATGCTTTTTTATTGTAAAGCTGTCACAATTTTAGTGACTTTGAATTACAACCTCAAATCAAACTGATTTCCTTGCAAATCAGTTTGCAAGCTGGTAAGTATTGTTTTTAGACTTCTGTGATCTAGTAAGTTATCGAAGAGTTGCCTTTTTGCCTTCCTTATGAATAGTGTGTGTGTGTGTGTGTGTGTGTGTGTGTGTGTGTGTGTGTGTGTGTATCTGTGTGAGTATACCTGTGGGTGGACCAGTTACATGAATTTTTTTGTTATTCATTTTACATGTGGATCCTGCCTCCCTCCTCCCTCTCCATCCTCTCCTCCCATTCTAACTCATACAAATCCCTTCCCCCATTAGCCCCTACACTTCCCCTCATACAAACCTTCCACTTTTTAGTTAAATTTATCCCCAAGATAATTTATATTATATAGCTATCATGAAAGATATTGTTTCCCCAATTTCTTTTTCATTAAAATTTTTATATGTATGTAGGAGAGCTAATGATGTACATAAATTAATTTTGTATCCTCTCACTTTGCTGACAAAGTTTATCAGCTGTAGAAATTACAATGAGTCATTTTTGGTCACTTATGCATGTGATAACATCATCTGAAAATAAATTTAAATCAATTCTAGTTGATTATGAAAGGTTATACTGTGAAAAAAATTAATATTTATGTATTATGTTACAGAGCAGTGAAACACACTTGTAATTCTTGCTTTCTCTTTTTGTAACTGCTTTTGACACCCTCTGGTTCACAAAAGTTGAAGGGGAAAGAAGGCAAGTTGAAACACTAAGATTTTTATCCTATATATTTTGTCAGAAATTATTAGTTTATAGATATGTCTCTTCCATTTATAATTTAGGCACCCTTGTGTTTTGAAAATAAGTTTAAATTCATGAATCAAATCTGCTATTTTATTTTGTCAGATATACTTAATAAACAATGTGGTTTAGAGATTGTATTTAGGAATACTTGATTCAGAGGTGTACTGGTTAGTTTTGTGTCAACTTGACACAGCTGGAATTATCACAGAGAAAGGAGCTTCAGTTGGGCAAATGCCTCCAGGAGATACTACTGTAAGGCATTTTTTCAATTCATGATAAAGGTGGGGAGGTCCCCTTGTGTGTGGTGCCCTCTCTTGGCTGGTAGTCTTGGGTTCTATAAGAGAGCAGTCTGAGCAAGCCAGGGGAGGCAAGCCAGGGGAGGCAAGCCAGTAAAGAACATCCCTCCATGGCCTCTGTATCAGCTCCTGCTTTCTGACCTGCTTGAGTTCCAGTCCTGCATTCTTTAGTGATCAACAGCAGTATGGAAATGTAAGCCAAATAAACCGTTTCATCCCCAACTTTCTTCTTCTTCATGATGTTTGTGCAGGAATAGAAACCCTGACAAAGACAAATTGGTACCAGCATAGTAGGGTATTCCTGTGAACACCTGACCATGTTTTGGAGAGGAATGTGAAAGGACTTTGGAAATTTGGGCCATAAGATCAATTAGGTATTAAGAGCTCTTTGGAATGTTGTGTAGGAGCTTAGAAGATAATGTTGAAAACAGTGCAGAAGATGGAGGCCTGGCTTGTGTAATTTCAGAGGAAAATTAAAAATTTTCAGGGCCATTGCTATTTTGGATTGTGAAGATTCTGTGGTTCTTGTTAGCTGGGGTTGAAGAATCAGCTGTGATTAACACAATACCAGGACCATTAAAGTGAAAACTTTTCCTTACTGGGACTATTGATGCTGGTTAGCTGGAGCTAAGGAATTAGCTGTGATTAAGAAGAGACCAGCATCATCGAGGTGACATCTACTAGGAAGTGTTTTCTGAGAGCACAGAGGCTGTGTTCCAGAGATAGCCAAGGTTGTACCTTGTGCTGTGGCTGGACTTGGTAATGTGTAAGAGTTACCCAGGTGAACTGGTTTTGAAGGCATGAAGGGGTCACGCAGAGCAGCTGAGGTCATGGAAGGCCATTTGTGAAGGTGCATCCTCAGTTGTAATTGGTGGCCCAGAACTCATGGGGTCATGCAAAGGAGTTAAGGCTTGGCACCATGAGGAGAGCCTATGGGAGGCTATTGTTGAAGCCAAGTTACAGTGGAAGACAGCAGCATTTCTGAGATGCAAGTACCCTGAGATAACCACCAAGAACAGCAGCAGTGGAGTATAGGTGGCTGGAGCCTAGAAGACAATGTGTGTGCTACAAAAGACATAACTAGAGAAGTGACCCAAGCCCTTGGAGGAGCCCAGAAGATTGTGAGTTGGATCCCAGACATTGGCCAGTTGGAGATTGATTTTTGCTTTTGATTGTGACTGTGCCCTGATATTTTTCCCTCTTGAAGGAAGTTTTTCAGTGAAACCCAGAGTTAAGAGACTTTGAATTTTAAAGTACTTTGTACTTTAAAAGATACTGAATGTTTCAAAGGGATTGAACTTTTAATATGTAAAGATTGTGGGACTTTTAAAATTATTTAGATCTTGGGGATTAATATGAACTAAGGATTGAGGTATACTAGTGAAGTGTTTGTGTGTCAAGTTGACAAGGGATCAATTGTACTGACTAGTTTTGTGTCAATTTGACACAGCTGGAGTTATCACAGAAAAAGGAGCTTCAGTTGGGGAAATGCCCCCCAGGAGATTCAGGTGTAAGGCATTTTCTCAATTAGTGATCAAGGTGGGGAGGTCCCATTGTGGGTGGTGTGATCTCTGGGCTGGTATTCTTGGGCTCTATAAGAGAGCAGTCTGAGCAAGCCAGGGGAGGCAAGCCAGTAAAAACATCCCTCCATGGCCTCTGTATCAGCTCCTGCTTTCTGACCTGCTTGAGTTCCAGTTCTGCATCCTTAAGTGATCAACAGCAGTATGGAAATGTAAGCCGAATAATCCCTTTCATCCCCAACTTTCTTCTTCTTCATGATGTTTGTGCAGGAATAGAAACCCTGACTAAGACAAGAGGTTTGACATGTTGAAATAGAAAATTGACACAACAAAAGTTTTTAACACTAAAAAGACACATTTAACATTTTCTAAAAAATATCATTAACTTTGAAACTCAATTATAGAAAATA
>NW_018393775.1:0-3601 GCF_900095145.1 Mus pahari | reverse complement strand
TCCCACATCTCAGCTGTTGCTGTCTTTTATATCTCTGCTGCATTTACGTATCTGAAACCATTGTCTACTCATTCTATGGATGAAGGAAAAGTGGCTTCTATATTTTACACCATCATTGTTCCCATGGTAAATCCCCTGATCTACAGCCTGAGGAACAAGGATGTGAAAACTGCTCTCATGAAAATTATTGAATGAGGATAAGTCTTCTGATAAATATAATTTACAAAGTTTTCATTAGCTCATAATATAGGGCTAATACACAGTATGAGTTGAATATGTTTTAATTTTGTCTGTGAGTAATTTTCTTCATTTTATGAGATTCTATAACATTATTTCTCTTCCACGACTTTCGCAATACTATTTTCAACAATATCTTACCTCATATCTTCTTCTTGTGGTCCATTGCCATGTGTCTAGAAAATATTTGCCAGTACTAGTTCTTGGTAATTTTTCTCCATATTTTCCCTAATATAAATATATGGCTTCTATTATGTTCCAAAATAGTGTTGCTTATTAAACATTCTGTGTTTCGTACTGTATTTTCTGACTCAGTTAAAATGCATTGCACATAAATTTGACAAGTTCTTCAAGAGTCTCTAAGAAACTGTTGACATTTAAATGTTAAAAGAGAAAGTTTACAAATATATGTATTATAGTTTATCTGAAATAAGTCATGACAAAAATGTGATAACATTGTTTACTTTTTATTTTGTTTTTTGGGGGTATGCATGATATGCTTGCATGTTAAATTGCATGTGTACATATAAATAAATGACTGTACATACATGCATGGAAAGTTCAGATGGAGAGTTCAGGTATTGTTCCTAAAAACTCTCTATCTGTTTTAATAAAGACAGTACTCTGTCTTCATTGCATACGGTCTATAATACAATATATCCAGACAAATTCCATATCTTCCAATTCCATAATCCATTTCCTGGTGTCCTGAAAAACATCTCTGTGTATACCTTTACAAACTTTTGGTTATCCACAATAAGAATATGTGAAAAACCATGGGTTCATCATTGTACTAAGAAACTGAAATTTGCACAATGGAATTAGAACTAAAATATTTTCTGATATTCCAATTACCTATCAACAGTGAGTCTGATCATTAAGCTCATTTGGCTGCTCAAAAACCTGATACCTTCATGAGGTTTACGGAGATCCCAATAACTGCACAACAAAGGTAGAACAAATGTCTATACCATGAGACACTACTGAGCTTCTGCCTCCACATGCCCATGTTTCCTAGTTAAACCAGAAACGCACACAGACAAAGCAATATGTTTTATCACTATGAAAATAACATAGATTTTTAAAAGACAAATAATACAAAACAGAAATTATAAATATAGTCAAAGAATTAAAATAGGATATTAATGCTGATAGTAGACTTAGAAAATAAAAATAGTTATGAAGTAGCTGGTGAGGGAGCCATCTTTGCTCTGGGTCACACAGGCTCCTGATTGCACTGGTGAGAGTGTGGACAGCAGAAGCAACACAGCTTCTAGGATAGACCTGGTTTTCTGGGCACCTTCCCCTCCAGAGGAGAGGTAGCTGCCCAGGAGGACTCTCACTGCTTGAGCTGGTGAGGAAGCCATCATTGCTCCTGGTCACACAGGCTCCTGTCTGCACAGTTGAGAATGCAGACTGCAGAAGCCACACAGCTTCTGGGACAGACCCTGTTTCAGGCTCCTTATCCAGGCTCCTTCCCTGCAAGAAGAAAGGTATCTACCAGGGAGGGCTTTCACTGCCTGAGCTGGTGTGGGAGACATCTTTGCTCTGGGTTGCCCAGGCACCTGTTTGTGCAGTGGAGAGTACAGACTGCAGAAGCCACACAGCTTCTGGAACAGACCCCATTTCAGGCTCCAGACACCTGGGCACCTTCCTTGCCAGAGAAGAGGTGGCTAGCCAGTAGGGCTCTGTCTGCCAGAGCAGGTGAGAGAGCCATATTGTGTCCAGGGTCCCTCAGAGACTAGTCTTTGCAGGCTAGTGTGCAAACTGCAGAGGCGACATATCTTCTGGGACAGGCACCATTTTGCTACTACATCTTCAGCCAGGAGGCAGGTCTGAATGCCAGAACTCTGTGAACCTTTCCTGCAACAGGAGAGCTTGCCTGCAGAGAGTACTCTGATCAAGGAGACTCAGGAGAGAGCTGGACTCCCAAGACTGCTGACAGAGGCTAACGGCATCACAGGAGGAGCAAGCTCCAACCAGAGACAACTATAACAACTAACTCCAGAGATTACCAAATGGCAAAAGGCAGACTTAAGAATCTTACTAACAGAAACCAAGATCACTCACCATCATCAGAACCCAGCACTCCAACTTTAGCCAGTCCTGGATACCAACAACCCGAACATGCATGACTCGGATTTAAAGACATATCTCATGATGGTAGTAGAAGATCTTAAGAAGGGCATTAATAACTCACTTGAAGAAATATAGGAGAACACTGCTAAATAGGTAGAAAGCCTTAAAGAATCACAGGAGAACACTGCTAAACAGGTAAAAAGAATTAAAGAACAATAGAAAAACATTGCTAAACAAGTAAAAGTCCTTAAAGAGGAAACACAAAAATCCCTTAAAGAATTACAGGAAAGCACAGCCAAACAGGTGATAGAACTGAACAAAAACATCCAGGACCTAAAAAGGGATATGGAAACAATTAACAAACAAACAAACAAACAAACAAACAAAACAAAGTGTAACAACTCTGAAGATAGAAACCCTAGGAAAGAAATCATGAACCAAAGATTACCAGCATCAGCAACAGAATACAAGAGATGGAAGAAAGAATCTCAGGTACAGAAGATTGTTGGGCACAACAATCAAAGAAAATGTAAACTGCAAAAAGATTCTATCTCAAAACATTCAGGAAATGCAGGACACAATGAGAAGACCAAACCTGCGGGTATTAGGAGTAGATGAGAATGAAGATTTTCAACTTAGAGGACCAGCAAATATTTTCAGCAAAATTATAGAAGAAAACTTCCCGAACCTAAAAAAAGAGATGCCCATGAATATACAGGAAGCCTACAGAACTCCAAATAGACTGAACCAGAAAAGAAATTCCTCCCAAAACATAATAATCAGAATGAAAAATGCACTAAAGATAGCACATTAAAAGCAGTAAGGGAAAAGGGTCAAGTAACATATAAAGGCAGGCCTATTAGAATTACACAAGACCTCTCACCAGAGACTATGAAAGCAAGAAGATACCGGACAGGTGTTATGCAGACCCTAAGAAAACAAAAATGCCAGTCCAGGCTACTACAACCAGCAAAACTTTCAGTTACCATAGATGGAGAAACCAAAGTATTCCATGATAAAACCAAATTCACACAATATCTATCCACAAATCCAGCCCTTTATAGGATAATAAAGAGAAAACACCAACACAAGGACAGAAAATACACCCTAGAAAAAGCAAGAAAGTAATCCTTCAACAAACCNAAAAGAAGACATCCACAAGAACAGAATCCCAACTTTAACAACAAAAATAACAGGAAGCAATTACTTTTCTTTAATTTCTCTTAACATCATTGGACTCAATTCCCTAATAAAAAGACATAGACCAACAGACTGGCTACACAAA
>NW_018393774.1:3066-31545 GCF_900095145.1 Mus pahari | reverse complement strand
CAGCAAATCAAGTGCTCTACATGACCAATATAAATAAGAATTTTTGCAACCAAGTTATCTTTTGAGATAACATTTAAGGCCTTAAGATGAGATCTTTACCAATTAATATCTCCTGGAAGCTTAAAAAAATAGAAATTTTGAAGCAAATCAATTTTCTGCTCTTAAAATTTTTTATACCACAACTTTTTAGTATAACTAAAACTCTAAATATTATAAAGACATTGCCTCTGAATCTTTGGAGCAACACTACTTTTCAAATTTTAGCGCTCATTGTGCAAGAGCAAATATTTGAAGCAAATTTTTTAGAGGCATTGACTAACAAACACTTTTTACTCTGAAAGATTCAAACTCTTAACTTCTTGTGTTGAAGCAGAGACAATAAAAATTTCTTACATAATGTAAGGCTATATTACTTTAGCCATACCTAAAGACAAAATTTCCCAGTGATCAAACTCACTAGAAGCAAACACAATTTATATACAATTATCAGTATATAAAGAAAAAACCAAACCGTGAGAGTCCAATTTTAAACAATCTGTTACCTTAAAATTCAATACCAGAAACATTACTTTAATGTTACGAAGTTTGGCAAACTTTTTTAATTTGAAGTATCCTAAAGGCCTAGTTTTCTGAGCTGTGTTTTGCCACGTTTTGTTGTTAGAAACGACTCTAATCTCAAGTTACTAATTTAAAGCTAACGTTTTGTAACTGATGTTACGCCCCTTTAATCATATCCACCTTTCAGACCAATTAAAGCATTTTACCTTTTTTTTTTTTTTACTATAATTTTAAGATAAAAAAGCACTTCATTTGCTGAACCCAACTGTAGAGAATTTTCTAGGAGAAAACCAACTACTAGTCTTTTACCTTATAACTAAGAAGCTACAGACTCTCCTTTTTAAAATAAAACAGTTCTTTAGTGCAGGGCAAATCAAGTCAGCCTCTACTGACTAGATTAAGAGATGGGGAGAGAGCCCATAAACCCTTCAGAAACAAAAATGAAATGACTGCCATTTGCCTATTTAAACTAAACACAATTTTTAATTTTTCTGGCTGTAATTTCAAGACAGGAACTCATTGTTACCTGTAGAATCCAATAATCACAAGCACAGAGATTTCTGTATGAAAACAGGCACCAGTTTCCTAACGTCCAGGGTCCTCCAGCCACAGTAGACAGGGGTGTACCATCCTCTCCTGGATCACCTCACAGATGTGCTTTTTCCCGTCCTGCTTGTCCTCAGTACTGGATGCCTTAAGAGTCAAACCTGGGGGTCATCTCAGTCTGTCTCATCATCTTATTTACATGCAGGGAGAAAACCAAACGTACACACACACACACACACACAAAGACTATGAGAACTGAAAACCAGGGGCTTGCCTTGTGTGGAACCTTAAGGGAAAGCTGTAAAAACTTGTCAGGCTGGCAGGATTTTTTTTCTGAAAGAAATGATGGTGGTTAGTTCAGCTGCACTCTCTGGCCGCTTCGCACATGAGCACGTGGCGTGGGCGCTCAGGAGGTGACTCAGCGGCAAACCCGCCTGCTTGGCACAACCTTTCTCCGCCAGCCCCCGCCAGCCCTTAGTCAGCTGCCCGCTTCTCCTTTCACCCCGGTGAGCTCCAAGCAAGGCTGAGCAGCTCTGCTCCCCTTCTGCCAGGGGCTGAACTCTCACCGCAGCTGGGCTACATGCACCCCTGGGGTGGAGTTGACCTCCTGCCTTCACTCACTGGCCTCCCCACCAGTCAGATCTAGGTCTCTGGGCCTCCAGGCCTCTGACAAGCGGCAGGGGCGAGGCGGGGCCATCCATTTGCCCAGCGAGCAAACACCTTCAAGACCATTTTAGAGAAGTTGGTCTGTCCCAAGACAAAGATCTGAAAAGACAAGGACAAAACAAAAACAACAGACAATAGTACGTTTAACATTCGTCTGGGTCTGGGTCTGGACTCACAGCCAAAAGCTACCTCAGATGGGTCGGGGATTCTGCACCATCCCTTTCTGGCAGAAAGAGGCACCCTTTCTGCCAGGCAACAGCCAACTCCTCCTAGCTGTCCTGTACCCTGGGCCTTCCTCCTCCCGGGTCTCCCCTGGGACGTCTCCCAGGGCTGCAGCCTGCGGACCAAAAGAGGGTCCTCTTCCGCGAGCCACTGGGTCCTCAAGGTCCCGAACGGTGGCTGCCAGAATACCGAACACCTGATCCAGTAAACCAAGACACTGACACACACACATGCTCAACAGCAGTTGCCAGAATGCCAAAACCAGGAAACAAAACACAGACTCAGTGGCCGCACACAAACACAACAGACTCACATGAACGTACCTCCAAGAGGCCTCTTCGAGTTTCTAGGGACCCCCAGATTCCCGGCCAACGCACCAAATGTAGGAGCCCCTCGTGAGGAACTCCCTCGGGTCCTCACATCATAGGAGTCAGGGCATCCAAGAGAAACACGACAGAGAAGCCTTCTTGATGTAAACACACGAGGCTTGTCTCACTGTGCTCACTGCCTCAGGCTTACAAGCTTACAAACAACTATTTCTCTGAACAGAAGTTGCATGAATCCCAGGCCTTAAATTTCATTTCTCTACAATTTATGTTTAGATTTGAGTTTAATAAAAGTAGAATAGTGGTGAAACTGTGGACTTAATAAAATGCAATGTCTCTTAAAGATATCAAGTCATTTCACTCTTTTTATAAGTAATTTGTAAGTTTGTTGAGTCTTTTTGTTCAAGTACACACTAATGATTCCTGTTCTTGGGAATATAGACAGATACTAGATGTAGTCAGATATCAGATAATTTCCATATCATATGGTGATACACCTAAGGACAGACACTTAAAACCCTAATAAAATCAAACTTTGTTCATGGTCAAGTGAATAATAAGGAAAAAATACATATTGGCACTATGTCTTTTACATGTGCCTAAATTTTTTTCCTATTCCTACAATACCATATTGTTATAGACAATCAAACTTTTATCCTATTCTAACAATTTACTAGCATTACTATATCCCTGGCCTTAATTTAATCTCTACATGCACACATACAGAAGATAATGGATAAATTTGAACAAATGCTACTTGCTTATCAATCGCACTGCTATCACTGACTTACATGAAAAGCAAGCACTTCACTAGACCAACTTACTCTTTCCAAATAGACTAAAATGTTCCTTGAGTGAATATCTGAAAGTTTAGTGCTGAGAAACCTTGGAAAATTTCCTTCAAATATGTGGAATACTCCCATTAGACTACTGAGCTAGAAGAATACTCTTAAACTTGGGGTGACAAGAGCTTAGCCCACAATTAGAATTATAGGGTAAAGTATGAAGTCACAGCTTCTGTTTATTTTAATACATCCTGTAAAAATACTGTTGTATAGGTTTTGTGTTTCTTACTGTAAATATTGATGGAAAATTATTTCTATCTCATGTTCTGATAGAGATTCAAAAAGATCCCACCATACCTGCTGATCACAAGACAAATATCAAGGCTATCTTCAAAAAGATTGTCTACCAAAATATAAAAAAATAACTTAGAAGATGTTAACTAGATGTTACATGGTTCCAACCAAGACCTGATACTGCTTAAAAGCATACAGAATGTTAATCAACCTAAGATTAAATTATCTATTACTTTGAATATCAGAGTAGTAAGATGTTAATATAATTAATGGATACCATTATATTTACTAGCATGGTCAATTCAAGGGCCTAATCAACTAAAATATTTACTAGCATGGTCAGTTCAAGGACATAATCAACTAAAAAAAAGTTATGCTCTATTATTAAAAAATTCATTTGGTAAATATTTGAAAATAATGAGTACTGAATTTACTAATGAAAAAATTAAAAAAAAACGATTAGCTGCTGGGTGTCCTAAATACTGTTACTATTATAATAAAACCTACTCAACCTAAGACAGGCCAGGAATACAGGATTATTCATGTGCCAATGATAGCTAAGTGCTGTGTTTTCAGATGCCAACCAAAGGCACACACAACTGTATGATATTAATTTAACAACACAAACACAAGAAGAATGGAGAGTGTAAACAAATTCAATAAACTAAGAAAATTAGTCTCTCTACTAGAGGAAAAAAAATTGTTCTAAGCAAGCTGTGGATAAAACCAGTCTTTTGGTACTAGCATCATTTTAAAACTAATATCCTAAGCTTTACTTTTTTAAATCAATTCTTCTGTACCTCCGTAATACTGCAAACCTTGACTATAGTTCTTCATGATGTGGTGACACCTAAACATAAAATTGTTCTCATTGCCTATCTGTTGATGTAATAAATTGTAAGGTTAAGATCTGTTATTCATGTTATCTGATATGTGATTGCTGTGAAATGGTTACTTTATCCTCAAAGGGTACACTACCAACAGAATGAGAACTTCTGTCTTAGAGTCACATGTTATTTCTTGGCAGAATTTGTAATAAAATCATCATGAGCCCCTCAGTCTTCACTGATGTGGTCTGATCAGATTGGAATGAAAATGATCCATTGTTCTTTCAGACTATGAATCTTTGTGATTATACAGTAGCAACATGTTTTTGATTGTTTATTTGTTTTATATGTTTTATTGTTTTATTTTGATAATTTCATAAAAGCATGTGATACATTTTCATCACAATACCATTTCAGGTTCTCTTATTTCCATCTATTTCCCAGGAGCTATACCAGAGCCAGTGAGTAGAGCAATTGGAAAAACCGTGATGGGGGTAAGGATGAGAATGATTATAGAGAAGACAAGAGGATGATGTAAAAAATAGATATTGGAGCACTCATGTTGCTTAACATACCTACGAGCAATTGTATTTTTTCAGTGTCTTTTAAAGAAAAAACAATACAAAGCATGACAAATTAAGAAAGATAAACAATGGTCACAAATCCTTAAATGACAAATTTATAGTGTATAACATCTACCTTTGGCCAAGACCATGTCCTTCAGGCTAGGATAGTCTCTTAAGGACATATTTCTAAGCAGAGGAACATGTCAATGTATAACACACAACTTGATTAAAATAAAGACAGATGTCAGCAGATTCATTCATGATTAATCACAAGCATGAAGTCATCCAAAGTTAACTCTGAAAATGCTTCCTACATGTCTCTCCTTTTATTTATGCAAGTCAAAATTCTCTCAGCTATTGGCACAGAAAACTGTGTCTGTCTTTGCATTCCCTCAAGGGGTCTGGACCCTACCAGTCATAGGTACATGACTCCTAACAGCCCTTTCTTAGGTTGATCCACTTCTATCTGAATCTTACCCCACTTTTTTATCTATAAGAGGCAGCTTGTTAGTCACAGAGCAGAAAGTTGTTTGTGCCTTTGTTTTGCATCTGAAAACACAGCACTTAGCTATCATTCACACATGAATAATCCTGTATTCCTGGCCTGTCTTAGGTTGAGTAGGTTTTCATGCTCATCTTACCCATCATTAGCTATCAAATTCTACTAGAAAAGACATTGGATCTTGAAACTTATGTAACTCTGCTTTGACATCTGGAAAAGCTCTGACAATTCTTCTCAAAAGAAGAGATGATAGGCATTCCTTAAAAAGGATCATAAAGCAAACTCCTGCTATGACCAGTAAGACAGATGTAAATGAGGACCAGGAAGGAAATGTAACATTTTCATCATATCATTTGCAATGCTACCAGCATCAAAAGACAAACACTTTGCCTTTCTTATACTTATAACCTACTTAAGTAGGGCTGACTAATCTAAAGAAGTATCAGTATTATGCCAAATACCATGAAAATGACTTTTTATTCTGACCCAGTTATGCTGATGCTCATTATACCTTTTTTGGAGTTATACAAATCCATAGATTTTGAGTATAATAGTTCATATGGCTTCTAAATTTCTTTCCTTTTACCACATCCTCGACCTGAACTACACCATATAATATGTCAATTCTTTGTTCTAGCCACCTATCCAAATCTTCTTGTATACTCAAGACATAGGTTACATTTTCCACAAAAATTTCCACAAACTTACTGTTCATACCTCTGTGCTCAAGCTAGCACAGAAGAAGTAACACTGTGTTTCTACTAAGTGTTATACTAATTGGAATGAGCGCAACCACACTGGCAATTATCAGCCCAACTATATATTAGTTCCTTGTCAGAGCATAATCTAATTATTCCAATATTTGTAAGTACTCTTCTGAATACCAGCATTCAGACAATTTTATAGGAATAAAAATAAAAGCTGCTTGATGTATTACCATTTCAGATTAATAACCATACAGTGTTAAAACACAGTTGGACAAAAGACACTTAAAACATGAAACATTGAATTCATTATCCAAGCTAATAAAAAACACTACATTCTCAATTAGGTTGGAACTTGGGGGGTTGCTGATAGACTTCTGCAAATTGCTGATGTTGAAATTTTGCAAAGATGTGGTTCCTACAGATTGGAACTAGCCAAGTGGTTGTGGTGCTGGACCACTTCTTCCACTACATTGTGTGCCAAATGGTGCAGCTGGAAACCCATACTGCTATGGGGGCACATGGACTTGATTAAGTGACCTAGACAGGTAGCAGATTCTGTAAAGATGGGAGTAGAGCCATCCAGGCTTGAGGTCATTAAAATGCATAATTTCCCAGGAGCAGAGAACTTCCTTGCTATTCCAGGGGCCTCTGCTGCCTTCCCTGCCTGAAAGATTCTTGGCAACTTGAGCCCAGTTGTCTACAAAATTGTGCAGGTCATATGTGAATGTGCCCTGCCTACTGGAAGTCAAGACAGGAGGCTGAGCCTGGGCAGCTTTGCTACTCACTATTTCTCCAGCAGTAACTGTGTTGCTGGTCCCTTGACCTGGGACAGAAAGGCCTGGTACTGAAATGGCACCATCACTTGTAAATACAGAATAGAGGTTTTCACTGGAGGGAAATGGCTTAAGAGGCTGTAACAGCTGGTTGTGCCCATTCTCTTGGGTGTTGCCTGATGGATGGAGTGTCTGTTGGCAGTAAAAGACTGAATTTCCAATCTGACTAGACAGGTTACCTGAAAACTGTGGGCTTTTATTGCCCAATGAGCTGCTGCAACTAGACTTGGTGCCTTGGCTTTTACTAGGTCTTCTTCTTCGACTTGATAGAGGAACAGCTGAGGGAATAATGACAGCAGGGTGAACCTTGCCCAGGGTAGTATACAAAGATTCCATTTCAGGCATTGGGAAACTCAGCAGGTCCTGAATCTCTTCAACGAGTTTTTCTCGTAATCGTAGTTCTAAGCATAAGTCTTCATTTCAATGCCAAACTAGTTGTCACTACTCATGTAAGATGAGTTGAGTGAATTACTAAGGTTTTGACTTAGTTTCTGGAAAGGAATGCTCTTTAAACACAGGTGGGGGGGAGTGTGGACTACTTGAACCATCCTCTCTACCCCTACTTAGAAAGGCAGCCTCCAGGTCTGAGGATGGCCCATTCAGATGGGGAGATTCTGTCAGCTCAGGCTTCTCCTTCTTTGGTATCACAGCAGGAATAACAGTTTCTTCTGAATCTCTGAAAGGAGCAGAGGTCACTGGTCCCTTACTTTTTCTGAGCTTCCTTTTATATGATTTCTTATGTCATTTACTCCCAAAAGTTACCCATCCATTCTAACACTTGCACTTTTCCCTAGTCCTCCACTTCCTGTGGTGTCCTTCACTGATTTTCCTTAGTCCAGCTTCCAACTTGTGTTCCATAGGTCAGAGGCAGTCAGAAGAGTAAACAGAAAACTCACAACTTGGAGAGTGAGGGTAAATGGAAGAAAGACAGGAAGAAACCATGAGAGATGGATGTGGGAGGGCTGCTGGTGAATACTAAGTCAGCAAGCAAGCCAAGCCACACAAAACATAACCAATTCCAAGAAGATAAACAATGACACAATTGCTAATGTGCCAAGATTTTGGTATATAGCACAATTGATTAAGCGTGTTTCCCTCTGGCTAGAACAGTCTCTTAAGGATGTATGTATAAGCAGAGGAACTTAGCATGATGTAATAAGTGTTTTTGTTTGTTTGTTTGTTTGTTTATTTTTGGTTTTTCGAGACAGGGTTTCTCTGTGTAGCCTTGGGTGTCCTGGAACTCACTCTGTAGACTAGGCTGGCCTCAAGCTCAGAAATCTGCCTGCTTCTTCCTCCCAAGTGCTGGGATTAAAGGCATGTGTCACCATGCCTGGCTTTGTAATACATGTCTTAATTAAAAACAAAGATATATGTCAGCAGACTCATTCATAATTAACCACAAGCAAGACATCACCCAAAGTTAACTCCAGAAGAGCTACCCACAGAACTTATTTTTTTTTTCTCCCCATTAAATCTTCTTTTGATTCTTGTCTATGGTGCTCTGTGAAAGTCTGTGTTAAGCCAGGGCTACGTGCACGGTTGTAATGTATGTAGTGTTTCCAGGAATAAAGACAAGTTAGCAATATCTAAGGTAGTGAATATGACTCCCCTGCTCCAGTGCCTTTCTATATATCAACTACCTCATATGAGACACTTCCCCATCCATGACTTCACGATGAAAAGCCCAGTAGTGGGAAGGCCTGTACCAACAAACACATGCCCATTTTCCCATGTGCAAAAGAAATAATAAATCTGGGTTGAATGTTCATATATTCATTCAAGTCAGTTGGCTATTTTAAAAACTTGAATAAGGGGTTGTTAAAGTATTTGCCTTGAGGACTGATACTTCATTGGAACAGCCTTCACTCTTAAAATTCAAAATTGTTGGCCACACATTTCCCAGAATTCCCGTATGGCAGGGATATTTCCCAAAATATTGACTGTGTAAATTTCATAGAGCAATTGAGCTAAGCTTTGCAATTATTGGCGGTTTTTTGTTTGTTTGTTTGTTTGGGTTTTTTGTTTGTTTGTTTGTTTTTTTAGAGACTGAATCTCCTTGATACTCCACAGGAAGTCCTCAAAGCATATATAGGATTCAAAATCTGGTTTCTTGCCTTGGAGCTTTTGATCGTGACCATTACAGTTTGATTTTGTTATTGACTATATTTTATGCCTTAATTATGAGAGAGTTTTTCAATGATATAATGATTTTTATAATTTACTTGATTTTTTTTGACTTGTAAGGACAGAGTCTCACCTACTAAGCATTATCACACAGAAAAATACAATGAAATCTGCTTTTAATTTTGTAATTAAATTACAGTTTAAGCAGTTTTAAATTATTAACATATTTACTGACAAGAACTAAGTGGGAAAAAAATTTAAAAATTGTAAATATGCTAAAATGTGTACACTACAAATAAATATGGAGCAAAGCAAGTTCTGGGTTTTGTTGTTATTTGTTTGTTTTGGTTTGGTTTTTCGAGACACGGTTTCTCTGTATTGCCCTGGCTGCCCTGGAACTCACTCTGTAGATGGGGATGGCCTTGAACTCAGAAATCTGCCTGCCTCTGCTTCCTGAGTGCTGAGATTAAAGGCGTGCACCACCAAGCTCAGCCACAAAACAAGTTTTATAAGTAGGATGAAATTGTGCAGGTACTTCTCAATCATTAGTGGACAACTCACATTGGCTAGATTGCCTAAATCTTTCTCCTTTTGCATAAATAGAACTCTAGCTAACAACATTACCGTTCAATAACAGACTAATCTGTAGTACTCTTTTTTACTGAAACTCTGAAGTAGAAATTTATGGTTTATTTGGAAAGTCAGTTATGTCAAATGATGTTTTGTTGGAGCAGACATGGGAAAGAATAGTTTCCTGAAGCAAACACAGGTGAAAGGATATTTTGAGATAGCAAACACATGAAAGGACCCTGGATTAAGGATTATAAATATGACCTCCACAGACAGTGAGAGACAAGAGTTGAGCATCAGTTTGCTTTGTCCCTCATTCTTATTCTTCCATAATGACACTCGTGTATTGGTTCTCCTTACATAGCATGTTGAACTCAAATTGTGGTAAGACTCGCATTGAGAGAAACTCTCCCAAGAACTGGTAGTGAGGTTTCTTTGGCATCTTGCCATTCAGTAGCCTTGCCTCAGGCCTGTTTTCAAGCCTTAGAATTTTCTCTGGATTCATCTACTACTTTTGGCTTGTATCTGCCTGTCTAGAGAACTGGTTTACAGTTGCCCAAGTTGTTTTTGGTGTTTGCTATGGGACTGAACTGCTGCTAAAGAAGATCAAGCTTGCCTGCAAAGCAAGCTTGTTGCTGAACAGCTCCCCTTCTTCCATATCCTAATATCTTTTCTCTTCCATTAACTCTGCTGAGTTGTAGGTTAAAGAAGAGGTTGAAGCCTTATTAAATGTAGGTTTGAAAATATATATGCCTACACAATTCAGTGATTATTTTTATCTTTGCTGAAGGTAGAGCTACACTGTATCTTCTTTGTTGAGATCAAGTCTCTCATTAAAATCAGAACTTATGGACTGCTTGAATGGTTGGCCCACAAGTTATAGGCTTTTACATTTTCAGCATAACAAAGCAGAGATAAAAAGTACTGCAGCACAACTGCCCTTTTGCATGGGTGTAGATTTTCTAAACTCAAATCCATGCTTGTCTGACAAGCATATTAACCATCAACTCTCTTCCCAACCTCACTGATTCATTTTTATTATGAAGCTTGCAATATTGTTAGTAAATACAAAGATATACCTATTTTTACTTAGTTGTATATTGCTCTTCATTTGTATTATTCCTTAACATTTATTATATAGGTGAATTAAAATGCTCAGACACTTGGGGTACGGTTTTACCTGTTTATGTTTTGTGCTGGTAAATCTTGAGGAAAGCAGGCAAAGTTTTTGGCTGGAAAATTGAACACAGGGGTCAGGATCCAAACCATGTATTTCTAGAAACAGACCTATATACATATATTGGTTATGAAAATTAAATATTACTAAAATTTCAAATAAAAGTGTCTATATCCCAAATGCATTCCAGTTTATTTTTCATATTATTAAGGGAGGATCACACAGTGATGTCAGTGTCATGGGAGATATAACATACATACATACGTACATACATACATACATACATACATAGACTTTTAATAAGGTACTTTGAAAGTTAGCATACTAATGATTAGAATGTTTCTACTCATTTTTTGGTAAAGTAAGTTGTGTTCTGAAGTATTTTAAGTATGTTTATTATCTTTAATAAAAAGTAAAATTACTCATTGAGGATGATATTAGATTGTACTAGTATACAGGACCCTAGGATGGCTGTCCTCTGAGAGGTCCTACAAGCAGATGACCAAGACAGATGCAGAAAATGACAGCCAGTCATTGTACTGAGGTCAGGGCCCTCTATGGAAGAATTAGTGGAAGGATTGAAGGAGCTGAAGGGGATGTCAACCCAATAGGAAGACCAACATTGTCAATGAACTCATACCCCTGGAAGCTCCACAAGAATATGCCACCAACCAAAGAGCATACAGTGATTGGGACAATGTTCCCTAAGCCCAGCATCTATGTATAGCATATTTTAGACAGAGGACTTCCTTGTCTGCCTTCACTGGTAAAGGATGCTCCTAATCTAGTAGAGTGTAGGGAATTGCAGGCTGGCCTCCTGTCGAGCTGACATCTGAACCCCAATGTTCATAATTCACCTATATGACATGGTAGGCATTCCCTCATGTTCCTGGAACTCCTGCCCCTGCCTAAGGTACCACCTCCCACAGCCCCCTCAAGAGAAGCATGGTCAATAGTGATATAAGCAATGGCCCAAGCTTCTGACCTTCAGGCTAAACTCCTCCCCAATTACCTAGCAACTGTGAAGGTCATAAAAGGGGCTGTTAAGCCCCCACCTCGCTCTCTTACTCTCTTACTCCTTGCTCTCTTACTTCCCACTCTCTTGTTTCTGTCTTACCCCTCTCTCTTACCCCTATATCCCCTCTCTTTGTCTTCTCTCTCCTCTTCCCTTTCTCTTTGTCTTCTTTCCTCTCCTCTTTCCATTTCTCTCTCTTTCTCTCTAGGCCACCCTCCTCTCTCTCTCTCTCTCTCTCTCTCTCTCTCTCTCTCTCTCTCTCTCTCTTTCTCTCTCTCTCCTTCTCTTTTTACCTTCTCTCTTTCCCCTGCCTTTCTATAATAAAGCTCTTAAACCATAAACATCTAGAATCTGCTGTGCCACTCTCACTGGTGTTGGGAATCTCTTCCCTTATCCCTCTCTCCTATAACCCTGGTCGCTTTAGCAAAGTAGCTCCAGGGTCCCAGGCAGGGCTGCCCCTTGGCCACCCCCTGAAGAGTGGGATAGAGGAATGCCCACACAGGGATGAGTGGATAGTGTAGGTAGCAACCATCCCACACCTGACTGACCAGAGAATAGGGAACCTCTGGAGGGCATGGGCCTCTTTTCCCTTCTCCCACTTCCCCCGGGTCCCCCCTTGTCTCCCCTTTTATTTTGTTCCCAACAGTAGAGACTTGTGGCATCATTGAAAAGGGATACCTGGGGGTGGGGTGGAGCACCCTCTGAGAGGCAAAAGGGAGGGGTGAGAGGAAGTTCTTTGGGAGTGGAGACTGGAAAGTGGTGGCAAACTGTGGCATGGAAATAAATAAAATAATTAATTTTAAAAAAGAGTGAAGGTTTGGAACCTGACCCTAGCACTCAAATTTTTGTCCAATAACTCTGCCTGTTTTCCTGGGGGGTTGACAGCACCAGAGAGAGACAGGAAAGTCAAAGATGAAAGCCCCTCCCCACAACTCCCCTTAAAACATATGCAACAGCCTTTAAAGTACCATATCCACTAGACTCATGTTTTCTGCCCTAAAACTCCTTCTGCATTTCCTTAAGTTCACCACCACAGGGGATACAAGGGCAGGATGGTATTAGAGACCTCAGAAACAAGCTGAGTATCCCAATTCCCTTTCGAATTATAGGCCAAAAGTCCTGAGAGAATACACTACTGTACATGAAGACTATTATTCATAATCATCCCAAGCGACTAAGACCAGAAGATAGAGAGGAAACAGAAACCAATGAAGGGAAGAAATGTAAAACCCACACCCAAAATAATTAACTCATGAATCAGCAAATACCTACATCTTAAAACCATAAAACCTACATCTTAAAACCATAAAAGCCAGTATGAGAACACAGTCAACAACAACCTGGGAAATATAGTACCACTCACTCTCACTTCTTGACCCTGGCATTCCCCTGTACTGGGGCATATAGAGTTGGCTAGACTAAGGGGACCCCTTCCCAATCATGTCTGACTAGGCCACCTTCTGCTACATATGCAGCTAGAGACATGAGCTCTGGGGGTACTGATTAGTTCACATTATGGTTCCACCTATAGGGTTGCAGACCCCTTCAGCTCTTTGGGTTCTTTCTCTAGCTCCTCCGTTAATGCTTCTTGCCCAAGAGTGATTGCTTTGTTGAGAATTCTCTCTTCCCCATTTTTAACTGGGTTATTTGTTCTGTTGGATTGTACTTTCTTAAACACAGTTTCATTTTTTATTTCATTCCTTTGTCAGCTTAGTGAAGATATTTTCCCAATGTGTGGGCATTTGTTTGTTCATATTTTTGGTATCATTTGCTTGAAAGTAACTTTTCATTTGTATGAGATTTAATATGACATTTGTTGATCACAGAGCCTGAGCCATTGATATTCTGTTCAAGAAATTATCTCCTGTATCAATTCCTCTAAAGCTATTCCCTATCTTCTCATCCATTATATTTAGTGTAATGTTTTTATTTTGTTGTCTTTGATCCACTTGGACTTAAGTTTTTGATAAACATGGATCTACTCTCAATCTTCTACATGCAGACATCTAGTTAGAGTAGAACCGTTTCTTGAGTATGCTTTCTTTTATCCATTGTACGGTCTGTCCTCTTTGTCAAAAATCAAGGTGCATAGGTGAGGGGTGTGGATTTATTTATTGGTCTTGATTCAATTCCATTGATCAATCTCTCTGTTTCTGTACCAATACCTCAAAATTTTACTAATGTTCTCAAGTACATCCTGAGATGACAGATGATGATATCTCCAGAAGTTCTTTCATTGTGCAGGATTATTTAAAAAATAAAAAACTATCCTGGGTTTTTGTTTTGCACCTGAAATTGAGAATTGTTATTTTAAATTCTGCAGAGTATTGTGTTGTAATTTTTAATGAAGTTGTGTTAGATCTATAGATTGTTTTTCTAAGATGGCCATTTTCACTGTGTTATTCACACTGCTTGTTGAGGATGGCAGATAGTTTTATCTTCTGATACCTTCTAGATTTTTTGTCACACAGTGCTTTGTTAGACTTTTATAAAGTCTATAGCAAGATATTTTATATTAATTGTGGCCATTGTAAAAGGTCTTGTGTCCTTAAATATTTCTCACAACATTTGTTATTACTATAAATGGTGGTTCCTAATGTTTTCTAGTTTATTTTGTATTCAGTTATTTTGCTGAAGGTTTTAATTAACTGTGGTGTTTCTCTGGTAGAATTTTGTGGTTGCTTATAGATACTATCATATGATGTACAACTAGTGATGGCATGATTCCTTCTTTCCAATTTGTATCCCATTTATTTCCTTTAGTTGTCTAATTGCTCTTGCTAGAGCTTCAAGGTCTATGTTGAACAGAAAGAAGCAGAATATGGTGCATTGTCTTATCTCTACTTTAGTAATATTGCTTTAAGATTTTTTCTCCATTTAATGTAATATTGGCAATTGGCTTGATGTATTTTGATTTTATTATGTTCAGTTCTGCCCCTTGCTTCACTCTTCAAAGACTTTTAAGATGAAAGGGGGTTAGTATTTCTCAAAGGTTCTTTCATCATCTGTTAAGACAATCATGTGATTTTTTTTTCAGTTGGATTATATGATAGATTATATTGATGGAAGTTTTGTATATTTAAACATCCTTGCAGGCCTGTGGTGAATCCTTATTGATAATGATGGATGATGATTCAATGTGTTTTTGAATTCAGTTAATGAGAATTTTTTTGTTCTGTACTTTTGCATGTATGTGCATATGAAAAATTGGTCTGAAGTTCTTGTTCTTTTTCCAAGGCAAAGCTTTGGACTGAAGTTCAGGATCCTAATGAAATTGTTAGGGAAAGACTGAAGGAACTGAATAGCATGACAACATCATAGGCAGACCGAAAGTGTTAATTAACCTGTATCCCTGGGAGATTCCAGAGATAGAGCCACCAATAAAGGAGCATGAATAAGTTGGTCCAATATTCCTAACACATTTGTACCATAAGACTGCCTTGTTTGGCCTCAGTGGGAGAGGATGTGCCAAACTCTGTAGGGACTCAATAACCCAGGAAGGGGAGATTCTTGATGAGCATCCTCTCACTGTTAAAGGTGAGGGCTGTGAGGAAAAATCTACTTGAGCATGTCAGGGGGTGGCAATGCATAGGATGCAATTAAATTGAATAATTTTTTTAAATATTTATTTATTATTATACATAAGTACACTGTAGCTGACTTCAGATGCACCAGAAGACGATGTCAGATCTCATAATGGGTGGTTTTGAGCCACCATGCGGTTGCTGGGATTTGTACTCAAGACCTTCAGAAGAGCGGTCAGTGCCCTTACCCGCTGAGCCATCTCACCAGCCCTTAATTGAATAATTAATAGTAATAAAACATGTATAAATAAGATGTTGACTCCTCTGGGTATTTTTATTTTTTGCTCATGTAATAACCTAGGGTAATAGCATATATCTATTGTAACCTCAAATGCCACTATGTAGCTGACACAGAATGGCTTTACAAGCATCAGTACTTGGAAGTTTCTATAATTAGTTTCATGAACTTTAAGAAAATGTTTGAGATCTCCTAATGTATAGTTAATGCATATCACAGATGGTTCTATCCTTAAGAAGAAAATTAATCCATTTGACATTTTATGAAAAACAGTGCAGCTATATAAACAAGGAAGGAGATGATGACAGCTCTTAAGACGGATTGTCCTTGATATGAATTTGTTTCTTTTTGCCTGGTTGAAAACACTGAGATTCCAACCAAGCCAAATATTTTTTGACCCGCAGAGATTAAATTAAGTAATATAGCCTCTTTGCCTGATATAGAAGGAGTGTCAAAAAGGTACTTTGGTGATTGTAAGGATGAAGAACTCTTGCCCAAAGTTATGGAGGAGTCAGTGGCAAGAGAACTGTGGGATATCAGTGAAATAATGGTTGGCAATTTAAAAAGGAGTAATGATAACCAGATGATACCTAAGACTTTCAGCACCACTGGTTAAGAATTTTATGTTTCATGCATGTGCTAATTGAAATCAATCTTGCAGCATTCCTGCTCAAAGGTGCACGTGAATATTTGAGGACACTTCTGTTATTTGGGGCTAAGGCAAAATTCAGCAAAGATGTTATAAATGTAGATTATAAATAGAATGTTCAAAATGATTCTCCTTTATTAAATAGAATTTGGCAAATATAACGGTTAAAAATATTCTTAATTTAAAAGATATCTTAAGAGTGTTTCCAAAAAATTTGAGTTTCATGGCAAAAATTATCAGAATTTGTAGTACAATATAGTTTTATGAAAATAAACTGCCTAGTATGTTCAAATAAATCATCACTTGGGATGAATGTATGATGTTGTTTTAAAAAATAAAGGGATATATAAAATATACCTATATAGTGATCTAAAATGTGCCATATTCTATGATTATTAGAGACATTGTAAAAGTTGATATAAAAGAAGCCTTTTTTATTCAAATTTAATTGTAAAATATGAGTCAAATGCATTATCTGTCAATTTACCTGTAAAATTTCTGAAAGTAGTTGTCTGATTCCTTTTTTCTTTCTTAGATAACACAAAGTAACCATTTGGGAGCCAGAGTACTACTTATTTTGTTATGTTTGAAAATTTAAAATGTTACTTTTATTCATAATCCATAATCTTTTGTTTCATGTTTATCTTTCATTTCTATTAGATTTCTGCATTCCTTTATTGCATATATGTGTGTGTATGAGTGTGTATTCTTATTGTTTTAATAATATGTATGTATATATATATACATGAGTATATACATATATACATATATATTATGGTGGTGATTGTATTTATTTTGAAAAATGGCTTCATTAAGGCACAAAGTTGAGATTAGTAAATCACTCTTCTGTTCTTGTCTATATTGATTTTCTTGAGAAGAATTTTCTTCTGGATCATAAGTGATAAAGAATGACCAGTTATATACATATTTTTCCAGCAAAATAGATCAATAAATTCTTTTCTGTTCACAATATCAGAATGTATTTATTAGCATCAAATTACCAAACCAAATTATTTCCTAGGCCACACTGATAAGCAGTCTCAATTTGAAGCATAAGTGGAATGTGATTCATGAAACTCAAGAGCAAGGAAGACTGAAATGTGGGTACTTCAATCCTTCTTAGAAAGGGGGACAAAATACCCATGGAAGGAGTTACAGAGACAAAGTGTGGAGTAGAGACTGAAGGAACGACCATGCAGAGGCCACTTTACCTGGGGATCTGACTCATAAACAACCACCAAACTATTGTGGATACCAACAAGAACTTGCTGATAGGAGCCTGATAAAGCTGATTCCTGAGAGGCTCTGCCAGTGCCTGACAAATACATACACAAATGCTGACAGCCATCCACTGGACAGAGCACAGGTTCCTCAATGAAAGAGCTAGAGAAAATACCCAAGGAGTTAAAGAGGAGTGTAGCCTCATAGGAGCAACAACAATATGAACAAACCAGTATCCTACAGAGCTCACAGGGACTCAACCACCAACCAAAAAATACACATGGTAGGACTCATACCTCTAGCTGCATATGTAGCAGAGAATGTCCTAGTCAATGATCAATGGAAATAGAGGCCCTATGTACTGAGAATACTCTATACCCAGTGTAGGGGAATGCCAGGGTCAGGAAGTTGGTGTAGGTGAGATGGTGAGCATGGAGAGGGGGCAGGGAATAGGGGGTTGTCAGAGGGGAAAAAGGGTACAACATTTGAAACGTAAATAAAGTAAATATCTAATTAAAAGGGGAAAAAGTGGCATTTGATTTAGGGCTCCCTGTGCTGTGATGAAATAAAATTCAGTGTGGCCAATAGCAAGTCTGGCAAGAAAGTATTTGCTTGCTTTTAATTCCCTTAAGTGAAGATCATCAAAGGAAGGCCAGACAGAAAATTAAACAGAGAAAGAACATGAAGGAAATTGCTGTTTCAGAGGCACAGAAGGTTGCTGATTACTTGCTTTCTTCACCCGTCTTGCTCATTATGATTTCTTATGCAACCTAAGATGTCCAGTTTCTAAAATAGATTGATATCTCTTGTGGCACTGAAGGAGTTGTAGGGGTTTCCAACACCATAGGAAGAACAGCAAATCAACTAGCCCAACTTTCAGAACAACCAGGGACTAAGCCATCAACAAAGGAGTACTTATTGCTCTAGCTCCATATGTAGCACAGAATGGCCTTTCATGCAACAATGGAAGGAGAGGTCCTTGGTGCTATGAAGGCTCGATAGATGCCCCAGTGTAGAGGAATTGAGGGCAGGGAGGTAGGAGTGGGTGAAAACTCTAGTACCTGGAGTAGCTTTTATGTAATTGAGTTGTTTGCCAAATGGACACCAAAGAAATTCCTACCAGTAACGAATATTTATAAAAAGTCTTTACTAAGTTCAACATATGCATATTCATTATACATGGTGAGTTTAAGTTGGTAACACTGTAGAACTTCACCACTACTGACAAATGTTCGTTACACTTAAAGGAATTATATACTCTATTACAGGAGAAAAAGAAATTCCAACCCATCTTAAAATCCTTTGATCTATAATAAGTGGCCTGACTGCAAGATAATTTGGTGAAATTAAGGCACTATCATTGTCAGAGTAGCCAAACCTGGATATAAGGCACACTAAATGAGATGGTACCAATGACTGACATCATACTGGGTTTCACGAATCTAAGACCTGCCCTGGGACACTGGATAAAACCATATACTACAGTTCAACCATAAAAGAATATCAACAAATTTCTTTTAATGTTATTCTGATATAATCATAGATTACTATGTTGCTCAGTCATTATTACAGATGGTTTATCCTGTAGTAGATAAAAATGAAGGGAGAGAGAAACAACTAAACCAGTTAAAGTGAATAGAAACTTTAAAAAACTCTGTTATAAATAGAAAAATCTCCATCAAGGAGAGCCACTATGCCTGGCTTGGGCTTCTGTTTTTGTTTGTTTGTTTGTTTGTTTGTTTGGTGTTATTGTTGTTTGGTTAGTGTAGTTATTATTTGTTTCTTTATGCAAATGTGGGTAGCTACTAGAAAGTCACACATGCCAGGTCTCCACGGATCCAAGGACCAACAGTATGACATGAGCCAAAATAAACAACCAAAGTGAAAGAGAACCTGTAGAGACCATATCCAGTGGATAAGAATGTCCCATGGTTGAGGGATAGGGCCACCCACCCATCTGAAAAATATTAATTCAGAATACCTCCTGTCAAAAGGAAAGGCATCGATACAGAATGGAGCATGGACTGAAGGGAAGGCCATCCATACACTGCCTCACATAGGGATCCATCACACCTACAGACACCAAACTCAGACAGTAGGGCTGTCATGAAGTACTCACTGACAGGAGCCTGGTATAGCTGTCTCCTGAGAGGTTTTGCCAGAACTTGATCAGTAAGATCATGGATGAACAAACCCAACCATCACACTAAGCTCAGGGACTCCAATGGAAGAGTTAGGGGAAGGACTGAAGGAGCTCAAGAGATTAACAACTCCATTAGAAGCACAACAATATCAACCAACCAGACCCCCACCTCACGACCCACTAAAAGCTTCCAGGGACTCAATCACCAACTAAAGAGTCCTCATAGGGAAACATGACTTTAGCTACATATGTAGCACACTACCTTATCTGGCAAAAATAGAAGAGCCCCTTGGCCCTGTGTAGGCTCAATGACTAGGCTAGGGCAAAGAGTCAGGAGGTAGTGAAAAGGAAGGGGAGCACCCAGATAAAATCAGGGGGATAGGGTAGGGATAGGGTGTTTAACTGGGAAAGAGGATAACATTTGCAAGGTAAATAAATAAAATAACTAATAAAAAGGGGGAAAAAGTAATTTCCTTCAAATCCCTTTCCTCATTCCTCAGCAAATGGTGGCAGAGGAGGGTGAAGATTTGGGACATCCAATAGAGATATAATAATAGAAATGAGGTTTGCTATGAAGTACAGGGGTGATATAAATATAATCCCAGAGTGATTGTAGACACCTGAAAATGTGTTATAAGTTGTAAAACAGATTTCCCATTAGTGAGATGGAAATTTAGCACATTAATTAATTTTTAATGAATAAGATATCTCCAATTGATAACCATGACAAAGTGAAAACTTTCATGAAGAGTCTCAGACAGTATACAAACTATATAGTTAAAACTAGACTCCATGCCCAGAAATATAGCTAATTTGAGTGAACTCAGTCATATATTTGGAGGTTTATTTTATATATAATGCATTCTCTGTTCAATTTTTAAACCATTACATATTTGGTTTATATTATATTTCATATGTGTATATCTATGGAATTCCCTTATTCCAAAATCTGTATCTTCCTGTGTTATCATCTTGTAATTTGACTCTTCCTTTTTGAATTTTTTTGTTCATTTACTTTTTTTATTTAATATAACTTTATCTAACTTCATACATCTTACATAATTTTCTTTTTGATATCTATTTTCTAATGACTAATATGAACAATCAAAAGAATATGAATTTGAGTGATGAGATATGAAAAAAAATCTATGTGTAATTACAATTATTTGAAAAAATATCCTCCTGTTCCATGCTCTAACTGTTCTACATCCCATATCTCCTCCCTGCCACACTGTCGCCACAAGCATCTCTCCATACCCTACCCCACCAAACCTCTAAACTCCCAGGGCCCTCCAGTCCCTTGAATGTTAGATGCATCTTCTCTGACTAAATTGAGACCCAGAAGTCCTCTGCTGCATATGTGTTGGAGGCCTCATATCAGCTCGTGTATTCTACTTAGTTGATGGTCCAGTATCTGAGAGATTTTGGGGATCCAGCTTATTTGAAATGGCTGGTCCTCCTATAGAATTGCTTGGGAATGTTGAAAACTACAAGGTTAAAGGGAAGAATATTTTACACCATAATGGACTTGGATCATGATTCTGCCATTTGAATATTTGTGTTTTCATTAGCACAGACCTAGGAAAGAAACATTTATTATCCTAGATCTGCTATCCTAGGTTTGCCACTCAGTTATTAAGACTTCTAGTTTTAAGGATAGATTGCATGGCTAATTATGCTCCCAAGCCCATGTGTATGTTCATGCTTCTAACACCTCCTTACTTTGACTGCCACTCAGTTGGTTAATACTCACTGCTGATATTAAGGCTGGATAGCATGTCTAAGTGTTCTCCCAAGCATTTCTTTATACAAATGCTTCTAACACCTCCTTACTATGTCTGCCAGGATCTGTGCCTTTAACTGAAGCTGATGCAATCATGAAGACATATTATAACATGGTCCTTTGACTTGGCCCTTGAGAAATTGAATCAAATAATACGTAAAGTAAATATCACATTGACACTTTTTTTATTTTATCTTTTGGTTTTTCAAGACACTTTTTTATCTAAATGTCAAATATTCGATTCAAGAACATAAGACGCTTTGAGCTCTGGTCCTCCCTAACCTTTTGGTAGCTCTTTTGTAACCAACATATACAATATCCATTTCCACAGGAAAGGCAAGATTTGATGTGTAATTTGGAAGGTCTTCTCTGGAAGCTAGATTAGTAACTGAATATCAAATAAATCAGGTGTGTTTGACAGTGGTCACCTATGCTACTGTACACAGACACCAGGATTATGTTAAAATAGGAAATATTATGTGAGAAAATGCCCTTCAAATAAATGTCTGTAAATAAATTTTTAATTAAAAATTAATGGAAAAAGGCCAAGACCATTATTGGTGATGCCTTCCCTGGGCTTTTGTTCTTGAATTCTGAAAAAAAATCTAGTTCAGCCAATCATGATAAAGAAGTCAGATGGAAGGAAGGACCATGCAGAGACTGCCCCATCCAGGGATCCATACCATAATCAACCACCAAAAGCAGACACTATTGCATATGCCAGCAAGATTTTGCTGACATGGCCCTGAAATAGTTGTCTCTTGTGAGGCTATGCCAGTGCCTGCCAAATACAGAAGACGATGTTCACAGTCATCCATTGGATGGGACACAGGGCACCTAATGAAGGAGCTAGAGAAAGTACCCAAGGAGCTGAAAGGTTCTATAACCCTAAGACTATAGGGGCTATACTAAATTGTTAAAGATTAGCACCTACAAGACAGACTATGTTGGGATAGTACATAAAATATCACCCAGGTGAAGAACAAAATCCTCAGTGTTTTGGAGATGACATTTTCATCTGATGACCATCAAGAACAGGATCAACAATACAGTAGAAACAGCCAGAGCCTAGAAAAGAAACTGAGTGTGTTGCAAATGGCAAAGCTGGAAAAATGATTCAAACTACTGGGAGGAGCCCATAGTATTATTATGAATGAATCCCAGATAATTGGACACTGAGTCATTTTTGGTATAGAACCTTGGTTTTCCTTGACTTGCATTGTAACTTTGCCAAAGCTTAAAGACTTTCAACTTTTAAAAGATACTTTTGAATTACATAAAGAGTATATTTATTTTATTTATTTTTGCAACCAAATCACATTTTCCACCACCCTCCTCTCCATCTAGATCAACCCAACCTCCATTTCTACGACTATTTTTCCGATTTTTCTCTTAAGAATAGACCACCATAAGTTTGCTATCAACCAGTCACAGTATATAAACTTAAAGAATTTTTAGATACCTTCTCTTCTATTAAGTCTAGAAAAGGTAAACAAATATGTGGAAAACCCCCAAAGACATGTAACAGAATTAGATATAGCCCCTGCTCCCTGACTGAAGTAGCACAATAACATCATTCTACACAACCTTAGCATATTTGTGCTGGCTCTAGGTCATACACACGTATGCTCTCAAATAGTCAGTTTAATCCTTCTGAGTTCTTATTAACCAAGGATATTATATTCTGTGGGCTATTTCTTGTGGTTTCCTTGACTTATCTGGTTCTTACAATGCCTTCTCCCTGTATTTTGCAATTCTCCAAACTCTAATATTTAGCTGTCTGCATCTGCTTAGGGTCTCTGGAAAACTTTCCATCATTTCCTGGGTTAAGCATCTCTCATCACAATTTGGCTAGACACTAAAATAATGTATCTGTACAGCTGAATATAATTAGGAATCATTTCTTTTTTCCTATTCTTTTTTTGCCATCATGTTTGGTTCCATACTGAGTCTCCAGTATATCCAACTTCTTTTTGTAAGCATTCTAGGCAGTGTCAGTGTAGGATCCATCAGATAGCATGTATCTCAAGATGGGCCAATCATTTGTTGTTCACTTCTACAATTTCTGTGACAACTTTAGCAGAGCAATTTTTATTAGCTAGTGAAGTAGTAGGTCACAGGTTTTGTGACTCCAATGGTGTCCTCATCTATCTCTAGGATGTCTTGCCTGGTTAGTTACAGTATATGAACAGGTGTTATTCCATATCCTCCATTGCCAAGAATATTAGCTAGTATCACCCTCATTGATTTCTAGATGTTTCCATGCCCTATGTTTTTAGATAATCCCAGAGATGGCACCAAGATTCCAGTTGTGTTCCCCAGTACTCTCTCCTTTCATCATCCACAACACCTAAATACTCCTGTTTTCTATACCCATTCTCCACAATCTTTCAGTCATCTCTCCCCATTCACCCATCATGTCTACTCTGTTTCCCCATCTAAGTGAGATATTTATGTCCCCTACTTTTGACCTACCTGTTCTTAGCTTCTTTTGGTCTATAGATTGGGGCATGGCCATCCTAAATTTACTAATATTATCCACATATAACTGAGTACATACCATGTCTTACATTCTAGGTTGGGTTACAATACAGAATCATCTTTTCAGGTTCTATCTATTTTCTTGCCAATTTTACGACGTTATTTTTTTTTAATAATTGAGTAAACCTTATTGGGTAAATGAACCACATTTTTTTAATCCATTCTTATTTGACATACATCTAGGTTGTTTTGAGTTTCTTCTTTATTCATAAAGCTGCTATGAACATAAATGAGCAAGTGTCCTTTGGCATGTTATATGTATCCTCTGGGTATATACCTAGGAGAGACATAGATGGGTCTAGAAGAAGGTAAATTCCTAATTTTCTATTAAATTGCTACATTGATTTCTGAAGTGGCTATACTCATTTGCCCTTTTACCAGCAATAACCAGTCCATTATTATTTTTAATTCTTTTTATTTTTATTCAGATTACATTCCATACACAGTTCTCCTCCAGATCACCCTCCCCCACAATCATTCCCCCATCCCTATTACATTCTCCTATTACAGGGTTGTATCCTTGGGGATTCCTCAACCCTGAGCATCAATTCTCTGGGAGGCTATTGGCATCCTCTCCCACTGAGGCCAGAAAAGACAGCCCAGATATAGGAACATATCCTATGGGCAAACATACAGCAAGCCCTAGATAGTCAAACAAAGCTGAAGCACAAGAAAGTTACTTTAAATCCAATCCTATGAAGATGATAGCAGGTAAAGGAAATAAGTAAATCCTTTTAGATACAGGAAAATACAATCAAACAAGTAAAGTTAAGGAATAAAATGGTTAAAAATGTTAAAAAAGATATAGTATTATCTTAGTTAGGATTTCATTACTGGGGAGGACACACATCATGACTACAACTATCTTTATAAAGTAAAACATTTAATTAAGGTTGGCTCACAGTTTAAGATATTCAGGTCATTGTAATCATGACAGAAATCATTGCAGTTTGCAGGCAGACACTATGCTGCAGGAAATGGGTATTGCAAATCATTATCCAAAGGCATCCAGGGGATGATTACATTCCACAAGCAAACATCAAGAGGGTTTCCTCTGCACTGGGCAAAGATTGAGAATAGGAGCTCAAAGCCAACAACAAAATTACATTCTTCCTTCAACAAGGCCACACATCCTATTATTGCCATTTATCATCTCAATATTCAAACCATCACAACTGAAAAAACAAAAACAGGAACCAAACAATGAACCAAATAAACAAATAAAAACACAACGTGGGGAAATCCTAGAGATGGAAAACTTATGTAAATGAAATCAATAGTAAGTGGTCTTCATTGAGTTGTGAATCAGGCAAGCATGTACTGTGAGCCCTGAATGTCTTCTTGGTGAGAATACTATGTTATAACAATGATCAATATGTCTAGGATTCAGTATACTTTTTCTTAACTCTGCACTTTCGTAACATAATTCAATATTAATGTATGTATCTTACAGTCTCTAGTATGGCCATTTTTTGTTTATCAAGAAATAATCTATATGTAAGATTCTGACACAAACTCGGGGGGGGGAACATATGACAAAGACAAGGTCAATGACAAGCATGCCTTCAACACGGTCTTACAAATAGTAGATAAGGCTAAGTGGTAATGCTAAAATGACCTCCTCCAAGGCCAGAATGCTGCTGAATATATGACCCTTGTTGATAGTCATAAAGATGACTTTTCTTTTTTACTGACATTCCATTGTCAATTTTGTTGCCTAGCAACAGCAAACAAATAAAGTAAACTTCCGGTTCACTGTCAATAGTCTTGTTATACATGGAGTATGAAATCAAGAATGAGGAGAAGGAGAAGGAGGAGGAGGAAGAAAATGTGGAAAAAATCATGAAGGTAATGATGATGAAATGGAATAAGAGAATTATGAGGAAGAGGAGGATGTTAACAATGATTATGATATCCATGTAAACTTTGTCCCCTTTGACAGGAATTTAGTGTATTTGCAATCTTCCTTGAGATCTTTATAAAGTTAATTAAGCTGTACTAGTATGAAAATTATACATGGTGTATTCATTAATATGCCATGAATTCTGACCTAGTTATACTTTTTATCCAACTACAAACTTGCACTCAGTATCTGAATAATTCTGCATTGAGTTAGAAAAAACACAAAGGGTGTTTGTATGGTGTGCTAACTATATAAATATTAAAAACCCTCCAGATCCATCCATTTGCCAAAGAATTTCATAAATTCATTGTTTTTTAATAGCTGTGTAAATATGCCACATTTTCAGAATCCATTCCTCTGCTGAGGGATATCTGGGTTCTTTCCAGCTCCTGGCTATTATAAATAAGTCAGAACATAGTTCTGTGAACTATGAACATAGTGGAAGCTGTGTCTTTATAACATGTTGGAGCTTCTTTTAGGTATATGCTCCGGAGTAGTATTGTTGGACCCTCCGTTAGTCCTATGTAAAATTTTCTGAGGAACTGCCAAACTTATTTCCAGAGTTTTTGTAACAGCTTACAATCCCACCAGCATTGGAGGAGTGTTCCTCTTTGTCCACACTCTCTCCAGCATCTGCTGCCACCTGAGTTTTTGATCTTAATCCTTGTGAATGGTGTACGGTCCAATCTCAGTGTTGTTCTGACATGCAATTCCCTGACGACTAAGGACATTGAACATTTCTTCAGGTGCTTCTCAGCCATTTGTTATTCCTCAATTGAGAATTATTTGTTTAGCTCTGTGCCCCATTTTTAATAGGGTTATTCAGTTTTCAGGATTCTAACTTCTTGAGTTCTTAGTATACATTGCATATTAGACCTCTATTGTATGTAGGGTGGGTAAAGATCTTTGCCAAATCTCTTGTTTTCTGTTATGTCTTACTGACAGTGTCCTTTGCCTTTCATGAGCTTTACACTTTTATGAGGTCCATTTTGTCAATTCTTCATCATATAGCATTAGCTATTTATGGTCTGTGTCAGGAAATTTTCCCCATATGCCCATGTGTTCTTGGCTCTTTTTTTTTTCTTTTTTCTTTTTTTTTTTCAAATTTAAAAGGAATTTATTTCCCTGTATAGAGGCATTACATTTGAAACACTTTTATTGGTTTAAATAAAGTTCATAAAAAAGAAGATTCATTGATTGTCTCAACCAACATGTTTTGTTATCTACATAAATGTTTACACATGAATGATTAGCTTTTCTGTAAAATTAATGTATATTTTCTCATCATTAATCAAGGTTGATGTAGATTGATTTAAATAAGAAAAAAAAAAACATTTCCTTCTGATTTCGAAAATACGTTCACCGAAGTATAATTATTACTTAAACTATATCTGAAATGTTCAATATTAATTGAGCTGGTAAAGTGTTTTTCTTTTTTGTTTTTTAAGAATATTGCTGCTGCATGAGGGAGCCAGGTCTATGTCCTCTTGATGCCTGTTGAGGCTGAAACCAGCCATTGAATCAGGCAGAGCATGTGTGTTGGAAAGACTGATGTACAGCTTGCAGTTTTTTCCATGCAGCACACTTAGCTTTGCAGCTGAGGCTATTCTTTTCAGATCCTGACACTATTTGTTTCCCAGGCTCATGCTGTCTTCAGAGTCCTTGTTCTCAGTCACTCAGTGCTGAATGCCAAATACCAGGTTGAGCTGTCAGTTTCTGCCATTTTCCTAGGCACTCCTAAATGCCCTAGCATTAAAGTCATGCATCAATGGGATTTCAGACTGCCCATTTCTGTGTTGTGCCATTTGTAATTGTCACTCAGGATCTGCCAGTATATCTTCTTCTCATGTGTCTCTACATTCGAACTGCCCAGGGCATGAACTAAGTGCGTTTGACTTCATATTAAGTACAGAATAACCTACATCTTTCCTTGATGGAAAAAACTTTCTTTTATTTATTTATTTATTTATTTATTTATTTATTTATTTATTTATTTATTTATTTATTATTTTCTTTATTTACATTTCAAATGCTGTCCCGAAAGTTCCCTCTACCTCCCCTGCCCCTGCACCCCTACCCACCCACTCCCACTACTTGGACCTGGACTTCCCCTGTGCTGAGTCATATAAAGTTTACAAGACCAAGGGGCCTTTCTTCCCAATGATGGCCGATTAGGCCATCTTCTGGTACATATGCAGCTAGAGACACGAGCTTAGGGGGTACTGATTAGTTCATATTGCTGTGGTACATACAGGGTTGCATCCCACTTCAGATCCTTGGGTACTTTCTCTAGCTCCTCCATTGGGGGCCCTGAGTTACATCCAATAACTGAATGTGAGCATCCACTTCTGTGTTTGCCAGGCACTGGCATGGCTTCACAAGAGGCCACTATATCAGGGTCTTTTCAGCAGAATCTTGCTGTCATGTTCCTTAGTATCTGGGTTTGGTGGCTGAAGATGGGATAGATTCACAGATGGGGTAGTCTCTGGATAGTCCATCNTTTCATCTTAGCTCTAAATTTTATCTCTATGCCTATAACCTTTCATGGGTATTTTGTTCCTTTTGATAAGGAGGAATGAAGTGTTGGCACGATGGTCAAACTTTGTGGGTTTCTTGTGTTTTGCAAAATGTATCTTGGGTATTCTAAGTTTCTGGGCTAATATCCGCTTATCAGTGAGTGCATATCTAGTGACTTATTT
>NW_018393774.1:0-1056 GCF_900095145.1 Mus pahari | reverse complement strand
AAATCACCATTTCTAACTCTGTGAAGAATTGGGTTAGAATTTTGATGGGGATTACATTGAATCTGTAGATTGCTTTTGGCAGGATGGCCATTTTGACTATGTTAGTCCTGCTAATCCATGAGCATGGGAGATCTTTCCAACTTCTGAGATCTTCTTCAATTTCTTTCTTTAGGGATTTGAAGTTCTTAACATACAGATCTTTCACTTCCTTTGTTAGAGTCACACCAAGGTATTTTATATTATTTGTGACTATTGTGAAGGGTGTTGTTTCCCTAATTTCGTTCTTGACCCATTTGTCCTTTGTGTAGAGGAAGGCCACTGATTTGTTTGAGTTAATTTTATATCCAGCTACTGCACTGAGGCTGTTTATCATGTTTAGGAGTTCTCTGGTGGACTTTTTAGNGTCACTTATGTATACCATCATATCATCTGCAAATAATGATATTTTGACTTCTCCCTTACCAATTTGTATCCCCATGATCTCCTTGTGTTTTTGGATTGCTCTGACTAGGACTTCAAGTGCTATATTGAAATGGTAGGGAGAAAGTTCGGAACTTTGCCTAGTCCCAGATTTTAGTGGGATTGCTTTGAGTTTCTCTCCATTTGCTTTGATGTTGGCTATTGGTTTGCTGTAGATTGCTTTCATTATGTTTAGGTAGGGCCTTGAATTCCCAATCTTTCCTAGACTTTTATCATGAAGGGGTGTTGTATTTTGTCAAATGCGTTCTCAACATCTAACAAGATGATCAAGTGATTTTAGTCTTTGAGTTTGTTTATATAGTGGATTACATTGATGGATTTCCTTATATTAAACCATCCCTGCATCCCTGGGATGAAGCCTACCTGGTCATGTTGGATGATCATTTTGATGTGTTCTTGGATTCAGTTTGCGAGGATTTTGTTGAGTATTTCTGCATCGATATTCATAAGGGAAATTGATCTGAAGTTCTCTTTCTTTTTTGGATCTTTGTGTGGTTTAGGTATCAGAGTAATTGTGGTTTCATAGAATTAATTCGGTAGAGTACCTTCTGTTTCTATTTTGTGGAATTCATTGAG
>NW_018393773.1:0-2270 GCF_900095145.1 Mus pahari | reverse complement strand
ATCATTGGGAAGAGAGGCCCCTTGGTCTTGTAAACTTTATATGACCCAGCACAGGGGAAGGCCAGGGCCAAGTAGTGGGAGTGGGTGTGTAGGTGAGTGGGAGGTGGGGGGTATAGAGGGAACTTTCAGGATAGCATTTGAAATGTAAATAAAGAAAATAATAATAAATAAAAAATGGAAAATTTAAAATTAAGAGGCCTAGTAAAGGTGCTTGCCTCCCCCCCCCCAAAAAAAAGATTAAAGAAGAATAAGGAAACTAATATAATGAAATAAAGTTTTTTTGTGTGTGTATGTGCAAAGTGGAAAAAAATATGCTACAATCCTCTGATGGCTTCAGATAACAGGCAAGTCTAGTCAGAACCATTTCTCCTTCCGTTTGTGGCACTAGGGAACAGCCCTGACTTCTGAGGGCAGAACTGAAGTAGCACACTGAGAAATAAAAGTTTTTGCAAAGCCCTTTTCTTTTTAATCTTAAAAAAATAGATTTTTTTGTAATTTTTCTAATATGCTACAGTTTAACAAGAAAAATCCAAACTTGATCCTCAAATCTTGAAATAACAACTGATTCTGAAAGATAATATCTCTGTGTGGTTCTGTGTTTGTCCTCCCTCCAGTCACTGCACTGATGGGAAAGCAAAGAATTATATGCCTCATGGTTCTAAGTGTTAGAAATGGCCTTGCCCAGTAGTTACAGATCTAATAAGTATAGAACTCAAATTTGTAGAGCTGAAATGTTTCAGAATGCTGCTCCAACTCGATTTTATAAATAAGGGCTAAAATCCTAAGAAGGTTAGAACTGAAATCCATGAGCCCTAACTAATGATATCTGAATAGTGTGGAGTTAAATTTAAGAGGATTTTGTTTAAAGACTAGGAGACCTATATTGAGGGTCCTACAAATATGTCATAATGAGATCTAAAGTGAATAGTTCAAATGCCCAGTGATGGAAGATTGATTGAATTATGGCAAGGAGCCAGGGGGATGGTTCAGCAAGTAAAATCGCTACTGATGTCAACCGGAAGGCCTGAGTTCTTTCCCTGAATCCGACAGTAAAGGGGGGAAAATTCCAGTAAGTTGTCCTCTGGCCTAAACTCACAGATGTATCACAATCACAGAAATAATGATGATGATGTAATGATGATGATGATAATCATCCTAAATCGTGGTTAAGCTTCGTAAAAAAATATTACTTTTATCATTGAATACTCACATCATAACTCAAGAACTATACAGTTGGACCTCTGTATCTGCACGTTCCACCCATGGTTGGATGTATCCAGAATAAGTCAGCTTCTTTGGAAAGAACAGTACATCTGCAGCAAACGTGTACAGATTTATCTTCTTAAAACTGAGTAGGAGGCTGTAAACTAAAAAGGCTGCTAATGGTTATCTCTGTTTGATAGAATTAATGGAGATCATTGGACTTCTAAATAAACATCCTAGGAGCTGGAACACTTTAAACTACTTGAGAGCCATGCGGGTATGGTACGCTGCCTGTAATTCCAGCTCTGGAGGGTAAGGCAGAAGATTCTTATTCTTTTTTAATTTAAACAATTTTTATTAGATATTTTCTTTATTTACAATTCAAATGCTATCCCAAATGTCCCTTATACACTCCCCCCACCCTGCTCCCCAACCCACCCACTCCTGCTTTCTGGCCCTGGCATTACCCTGTATTGGGGCATATAATCTTTGCAAGACCAAGGGCCTCTCCTCCCAGTGATGGCCGATTAGGCCATCTTCTGCTACATATGCAGCTAGAGACATGAGCTCAGGAGGTACTGGTTAGTTCATATTCCTATTCTTCCTATAGGGTTACAGACCCCTTCAGCATCTTGGGTACTTTCTCTAGCTCCTCCATTGGGGGCCCTGTGTTCCAACCAGTAGATGACCGTGAGCCTCCATTTCTGTATCTACCAGGCACTGGCATAGTCTCAGGAGAGACAGCTATATCAGGGTCCTGTCTGCAAAATCTTTTTCTTATATGCAATAGTGTCTGTGTTTGGTGGTTGATTATGATATGGATCCCCAGGTGGGGCAGTCTCTGTATGGTCCTCCCTTCTGTCTCAGCTCCAAACTTTGTCTCTGTAACTCCTACCATGGGTATTTTGTTCCCCATTCTAAGGAGGGACAAAGTGTCCACATTTTGGTCTTCCTTCATCTTGAGTTTCATGTGCAAATTTTATGTTGGGTATTCTAAGTGTCTGGGCTAATATCCACTTAGCAGTGAGTACATATAACGTGAGTTCTTTTGTGATTGGGTTACCTCA
>NW_018393772.1:38316-40413 GCF_900095145.1 Mus pahari | reverse complement strand
GGGCGGTTCGAGGACGCTGTGTTCCGGCTGGTCTGGCGCGCTCCAGCTGCTGTGCTCTGGCGTCCCTGTAAAAGGCAGGACCTAACATAGAACTCTCATCATTTGAATGATTTTGCATTAATTGGTCAATCCCCTCAGATTTTCAATAATGGACTTTCTCAAGAACTTTCTTCTTTATCTACTTTCAAACTTCACCTTCAGAAAGGGAACTAAGATACTATTCTCCCCTCTGTCTAACATACTCTTCACTCAGTGAAGAATTGAGTTGGATTTTTGGGGGGGGATTGCATTGAATCTGTAGATTGCTTTTGGCAGGATGGCCATTTTTACTATATTAATTCTGACAATCCATGAGCATTGGAGGTCTTTCCACCTAATGAGATCTTCAATTTCTTTCTTTGAGAATCTTTTTAAACCATAGGACATCTAATAAATGCTGTCATCTGATAGAGGCACACAGAAAGGCAGATGGCATAGCCTCATATTTTGTGTTTCCTTGGAATTTATGTTATGCCTTGTGTCACTGCTGGGCTGTTCACTATACAGTAATACATTCTAAAATTGTCAGAGTCTGGGTTGCAGATAGTGTGAAATTAATCTTCTCCAAAGCCACTGCCACTGAGTTTTACTGGAACTCCAGTCAGAAAATGGAATGTATAATTGATCAGAATCCTAGGAGCCTTCTATTGTATTTGTTACATTCGAGCTGAGCACTCATTTTACTAATATTTTTTATGGCCTTGCATCTGATGGTTTCCTGGAAGAGCAGACAGGACTGATGCAGAAAGATTGGGTCATTTGAATGTCACAACTTACCCCAGAGGAAAGAATCAGAATAACTTTGTTATGTTCTGTATATTACAGTTAAAACACTCTCAAAAAACCAAGCAACATTCATCACAATGCTCTAAGTCCTTAATGTTGTTCTTTCTTACTTGTGATCTAGACCATTATCAGCCCCAGATGCTGAACAGAGGCCTTCACGTTTATGATGCAACCTGATTACCCTTGACTATTGCATAGGAACTTATAAAGATGTATTCATGGTAGGCATTCATGTACTTGCATGCAATTTGGTCCCTAAATCTGCACCTATGTCACCATCGAATTTCTTCAAACTCTAAGTGAAATCAATTATCAATTTCAGTAATTGGCATATAGGACTAGGACAACAAACAAGAATGTAGCATGAAAGTGGATGTATACCATGAAGCAATTCAGCAGAAATGGGGTTTAGAATATTTCCACAAATGGAAAAATAAGTACTTGATGAGGTTCCTGATGAGGAAGGATGAACAGAGAAGAGTAACATGGGTAAGGATTTGCTGTACCCCACACACACTAAAGGAATATAAAGAAGACACCGAAACAGGAGCATAAATATATTGGTATCCAGGAGGGATGACTAATGGTTCATCTATGTGATAATATATGGTTAAATTTGTTTGTAAGTAAGATATAAGAGATACTGACAACTGGAACTTAGTTTTTATGGCAAAATGATGAAAGAAGTAACTTAAGAAGAATAATAAGAGCTATGAGTTTCTCTGTTATAAAAAGAGAATGCTTATTTGAAAGGAGAAGACTTAATTAAATGGTGTTATTTGGGAATAGAATTGGAGATATCTATTGGAACGTGGTGTTATTTGGGTATTGAATTGGAGATATCAATTGGAACTCATGCCCTCTGTAGTAGATATATGATATCTGTTTCTGTGTGGATTAGACATATAAGTGTATAACTACCCTGGTTTTAAAATGATTCTTCATATCCCAATGGAACATATAGTTTTTAAGTAAAAACTTATTGGAAAGAATATTTAATTTACAAAAAATATCTATTTTTGACTCCTGTGTAAAAAAATAAACTTAAACTTGCCTTCAAAAATTTAACTTAAAGGCTATCACTAATTGCAAACACAATGAGATCATTTTGTATCTGCCTCTATTCTGTACATTTCTACTCAGTAAGAACTCGTGAATTCTTGATAATCATTGAGTTCTTGGCTAATGAAGTGTTTCTTTAAATACAACACCTAGCCAATAAATAGATATTTTCACTGCCAATAAATCATTTGCTACCTAGATTTAGTTAGT
>NW_018393772.1:22114-37876 GCF_900095145.1 Mus pahari | reverse complement strand
CTTTATCAGTTAAAATACACTATGTGATGAAATGCACTTTCCCTATAACACAAGTCAACACAGTTCATAATGGGCCAAGTAATAGAACAGAAATGATGGTATTATGAGTGCATTCTAGATCACCCTATCTACATACAATACAATGGATTAATGAAAGGCAGGGTCTACTTAGAGGAAAAGTACAGACACAGAAGAAACAATACTACAAGTCGTAAGGTAAAAGGTCAAGTAACATATAAATGCAGACCTATGATAATTATACCAGACTTCTCACCAGAGACTATGAAAGCCAAAAGATCCTAGACAGTTGTCATACAGACCCTAAGAGAACAGTAATGCCAGCCCAGGCTACTATACCCAGCAAAACCCTCAATTACCATAGATGGAGAAACCAAAGTATTCCATGTAAAAACCAAATTTACATAATATTTTTCCACAAATCCAGGCTGACAAAGGATAAAAAAGGGAAAACTCCAACAAAAGGAGGGAAACTACACCCTAGGAAACACAAGAAATTAATATTCTAACAAAATATTCCACAAAATAGAAGCAGAGGTACTCTACCCAATTCATTCTATGAAACCACAATTACTCTGATACATAAACCTCACAAAGACCCAACAAAGAAAGAGAACTTCAGACCAATTTACCTTATGAATATCAATGCAAAAATGCTCAATAAAATTCTTGCTAACCGAATCCAAGAACACATCAAAACAACCAACTATCATGATCAAGTAGGCTTCATCCAGGGATTCAGGGATGATTTAATATACAGAAATACATCAACATAATCCAATACATAAAAAAAAACTCAAAGACAAAACCCACATGATCGTCTCGTTAGATGCTGAGAAAGCTATTGACAAAATCCAATACTCATTCATGATAAAAGTATTGGTAAGATCAGGAATTCAAGGTCCATACCTCAGCATAATAAAAGTAATATACAGCAAACCAGTAGCCCACATCAAACCAAATAGAGAGAAATGTGAAGCAATCCCACTAAAATCAAGGACTATACAAGGCTGCCCAATTTCTCCCTACCTATGCAGTATAGTATTTGTAATCCCAGCCAGATTAATCAGATAACAAAAGGAGATCAAGAGGATACAAATAGGAAAGGAAGAAGTCAAATATCACTATTTGCAGATGATATGATAGTATATATAAGTGACCCTAAAAATTCTNCCAGAGAACTTCTAAACCTGATAAACAGCTTCAGTGAAGTATCTGGATATAAAATTAACTCAAACAAATCAGTGGCTTTTCTCTACACAAAAGATAAACAGGCTGAGAAAGAAATTAGGGAAACAACAATCTTCACAATGATCACAAATAATATAAAATACCTTGAAGCGACTCTAACTAAGGAAGTAAAAGATCTGTATGATAAGAACTTGAAGTCTCTGAAGAAATTGAAGATCTCAGAAGATGGAAGGATCTCCTGTGCTCACGGATTGGTAAGATTAAATGGCTATCTTGCTGAAAGCAATCTACAGATTCAATGCAATCCCCATTAAATTTCCAACTCAATTTTTCACAGAGTTAGGGCTATTTGCAAATTCATCTGGAACAACAACAACCTAGGATAGCAAAAACTATTTTCAACAATAAAAGAACCTTTAGCCAGGCGTGGTGGCACATGCCTTTAATTCCAGCACTCAGGAGGGAAAGGCAGGCAGATTTCTGAGTTCAAGGCAAGCCTGGTCTACAAAGTGAGTTCCAGGACAGCCAGTGCTATACAGAGAAACAACCGGAAAAAAAAAAAAAAAGCTCTGGTGGTATCATCATGCCTGACCTCAAGTTGTACTACAGAGCAACCATGATAAAAACTGCATGGTACTGGATAGCAACAGACAGTTAAATCAATGAAATAGAATTGAAGACCCAGAAATGAACCCACACACCTATGGTTACTTGATCTTTGACAAAGGAGATAAAACCATCCAGTGGGGAAAAAAAAGACAGCATTTTCAACAAATGGTGCTGGCTCAATTGGTGGTTATCATGTAGAAGAATGTGAAATGATCCATTCTTATCTCCTTGTACAAAGCTCAAGTCAAGATTTTGCTGACAGGACCCTGATATAGCTGTCTCTTGTGAGACTATGCCAGTGCCTGGCAAATATAGAAGTGGATGCTCACANNCATCTATTGGATGGAACACAGGTCCCCCAAAGGAGGAGCTAGAGCAAGTACCCAAGGAGCTAAAGGGTCTGCAACCCTATAGGAGTACCAATATGAAATACCCAGTACTGCCAGAGCTCATGTCTCTAGCTGCATATGTAGCAGAAGATGGCCTAGTCGGCCATCATTGGAGGAGAGGCCCTTGGTATTGAGAAGATTATATGCCCCAGTATGGGGGAATGCCAAGGCCTGCAGGAGTGTGTTGGTTGGGGAACAAGGCAGTGATAGGGTATAGTGGACTTCAGTGATAGCATTTGAAATGTAAATGAAGAAAATATGTAATAAAACAGTGAAAGAAGTAAAAACTGTAGTATAGATCCTTATTGTTGTGCTGGCGTTTTGTTTTGATTCGTAAACTATGCACTGCATTATCAATTCTTCATTAATACCATTTCTAAAAGCATACGTAAGACAACTCTTTACTCTCTATGTTTTCACATAGAAAAAAAAAATCTCTATTCCACTTCACAGAGTGGGATTCTTACTCATGTTGTTGTTGTTCAATAGTGTGTGATACTTTTAAACAGACAAGTGAATATAAGAGCCTGATAAAACGTATGCGAAGTGCTGCCAACAGCCAAAAACCTCAACACCCACTGCTGGAAATTCTTGATACAGTAGAAGTTCATAATTAGGCAGGCTTTCTTTCTCTGACATATGATCTCTTGCTTTTGTAAAAAAAAATATCAATACTTCTTTCTATTGTCAGGTGTCTCTCAGTGATATTTATCTTTTAAATACTAATGCTTTGAAGCCAATTTTCTGTGCTTAAATAATGTGTACTGGAATGGGCACAGTGGCATTCACTCTTCTGTATAAATTTCAGTCTTCTTACAGGAACTGTCTTCTCTGTTAAGGTAGAAAAGACATTGGTACTCTCTATTGCTGGAGATAGAGGGGGGGAAAGATAGAGTATAGAAAGCACTGGTTAGCCTCTCCAATCAAACAATTGACTCTCCATAAGCTTTGCTTAAAATCCTGTGACATCTGAGATTTAGTTTTAGTGGGTGACTCATGAGAAGGACCAGCTGGGGCAGCCCAGCCTCTTAGTTCTGCTTCCATTAGGGCTTATGTTATGACTTGCATCACTGTGGAAGGAGACACATGAATATACTTTCAGTGATAGGTTGTAGTATCTTCAGTCTCCAGGACTAGTTACTGCTTACTCTCGTTTCTGCTGATACCAGGATAAAAGTCCATAAATATTCTCACTTGCCTCACAAGTGATAGTCACTCTGACTCTCAGAGATGCTGACAGAGAGGATGAAGACTGGGTGACCAGAATATGGGGATGTCAGAGTGGTAAGGAGGAGATGGGAGGTTGGGTGGGGAGCATCCTCATAGAGGCAGGAGGAATGGGATAAGAGATTTGCAGATGGGAAACTGTTAAAGGGGATATCATTTGAAATGTATAAAAATAAAATATCCAATAAAAAATTAGGAAAAAAACCAAAAGTGTACACTCTATTCCTATTACTCACCTCTGTGACTACTTGTGAACTATTATATACAGTTTAATATAATATAATTTATTCCTGTAATGGAGTGTAGTTTTCCAAAGTAAAAAATCCTGCTTGCGTAACATGTAGCATCTGCAATTTTGACACATGGATCTTAAGTTATGATGTAACTCAGGTGTTTCAGGTCACATCACATCTACATTTAAAATCTAAGAAGAGGTATAATTCTGCTTANTGTTGATGCTAAGGATGATTAGGTTGCAAAGAACTGTCTTGTTTATTTTGACAAAATCATTGAGAAACTTTTTAAAATTATTTTATTGGATATATTCTTCATTTACATTTCAAATGCTATCCCGAATGACCCCTATACCCTCCCTCCCCACACCCCACTCCCCTGCACACACACTCCCACTTCTTGGCGCTGGTGTTACCCCGTATGGAGCATATAAAGTTTGCAAGACCAAGGGGCCTCTCTTCCCAACGATGGCTGACTAGGTCATCTTGTGCTATATATGCAGCTAGAGACATGAGTTCTGGGAGTACTGATTAGTTCATATTGTTGTTCCACCTATAGGGTTGTAGACTCCTTCAGTTTCTTGGGTAATTTCTCTAGCTCCTCCATTGGGGTCCTTGTGTTCTATCCTATACATGAGTGTGGGCATCCACTTCTATATTTGCCAGGCACTGGCATAGACTCACAAGAGATAGCTATATCAGTGTCCTTTCAGCAAGTTCTTGCTGGGCATGCAATAGTGTCTGCGTTTGGTGGCTGATTATAGGATGAATCCCAGGATGGGGCAGTCTCTGGGTTGTCCATCCTTTCGTCTTAGCTCCAAACTTTGTCTCCACAACTTCTTTCATGGGTATTTTATTCCCTATTTTGGGGAGGAGTGAAGTATCCTCATGTTGGTCTTATTTCTTCTTGATTTTCTTGTGCTTTGGAGATTGTATCTTGGGTATTCTAAGTTTCTGGGCTAATATCCACTTATCAGTGAGTGCATATCAAGTGAGTTCTTTTGTTATCAGGTTACCTCACTCAGGATTATATCTACTATATACATCCATTACCTAAGAATTTCATAAATTCATTGTTTTTAATAGCTGAGTAGTACTCCATTGTGTAAATATACCATATTTTCTGTATCCATTCCTCTGTTGAAGGACATCTGGGTTCATTCCAGCTTCTGGCTATTATAAATAGGGCAGCTATGAACATAGTGGGGCATATGTCCTTATTACCAGCTAGAACATCTTCTGGGTATATACATACAAGGAGTATTGCTGGATCTGCCGGTAGTACTATGTCCAGTTTTCTGAGGAACTGCTAGATTGATTTCCAGAGTGGTTGTACAAGCTTGCAGTCCCACCAGCAATTGAGGGGTGTTCCTCTTTCTCCACATCCTTGCCAGCATCTGCTGTCCCCTGAATTTTTGATCTTAGCCATTCCAACTGGTGTGAGGTGGAATCTCAGGGTTGTTTTGATTTGCATTTCCCTGATGATTAAGGATGTTGAACATTTTTTTCAAGGACTTCTCAGCCCTTCGGTACTGGTACTCCTGAGAATTCTTTGTTTAGCTCTGTACCCCATTTTTAATGGGGTTATATGATTTTGGGGGGTTCAACTTATTGAGCTCTTTTTATATATAAAATATTAGTCCCCTATCAGATTTAGGATTGGTAAAAATTCTTTCCCAATCTGTTGGTGGTCTTTTTGTCTTATTGACAGTATCTTTTGCCCTACAGAATCTTTGCAATTTTATGAGGTCCCATTTGTCGATACTTGATCTTACAACACAGGCCATTGCTGTTCTCTTAAGGAATTTTTCCCCTGTGCCCATTTCTTTGAGGCTTTTCCCCACTTTCTCCTCTATATATTTCAGTGTATCTGGTTTTAAGGTGAGTTCTTTGATCCACTTAGACTTGAGCTTTGTACAAGGAGATAAGAATGGATCAATTCATATTCTTCTACATGCTAACTGCCCTTTATGCCAGCACCATTTGTTAACAAGGCTGTCTTTTTTCCATTGGATGGTTTTAGCTCCTTTGTCAAAGATCAAGTAACCATAGGTGTGTGGGTTCATTTATGGTCCTTCAATTCTGTTCCATTGATATACCTGTCTGTCGCTGTACCAATACCATACAGTTTTTACCACAATTGCTTGGTACTACAACTTGAGGTCAGGAATGGTGGTTCCCTCAGAGTTTCTTTTATTGTTGAGAATAGTTTTTGCTATCCTATGTTTTTTATTATTCCAGATGAATTTGCAAATTTCCCTTTCTACCTCAGTGAAGAATTGAGTTGGAATTTTGGGGTAATTGCATTGAATCTGTAGATTGCTTTTGGCAAAATAGCCATTTTTACTATATTAATTCTGCTAATCCATGAGCATGTGAGATCTTTCCACCTATTGAAATATTCTTCAATTTCTTTCTTTGAGACACTTTTTAAACCATAGGACATCTAATAAATGCTGTCATCTGATAGAGACACACAGAAAGGCAAATGGCAGAGCCTCATATTCTGTGTCTCCTTTTGGATTTATGTTATGCCTTGTGTCACTGCTGGGTTGTTCACTATACAGTAATACATTGTAAAATTGTCAGAGTCTGGGTTGCAGATAGTGTGAGAATAATCTTCTCCAAAGCCACTGCCACTGAGTTTTACTGGAACTCCAGTCAGAAAATGGAATGTATAATTGATCAGAATCCTAGCAACCTTCTATTGTATTTGTTACAATCGAGCTGAGCACTCATTTTATTAATATTGTTAATGGCCTTGCAGCTGATGGTCTCCTGGAAGTGCAGACAGGACTGATACAGACAGATTGGGTCATTTGAATGTCACAACTTACCCCAGAGGACAGAATCAGAACAATTGTGTTATGTTCTGTATATTACAGGAAAAACACTCTCAAAGAACCAAGCAACATTCACCACAATGCTCTAAGTAAGTCCTCAATATTGTTCTTTCTTACTTGTGATCTAGACCAGTATCAACCCCAGAAGCTGAACAGATCCCTCACTTTTATGATGCATCCTGATTACACTTGCCTATTGCACAGGACCTTATAAAGAAGTATTCATGGTAGTAGGCTGAGCTCTGGGCACATGCAGTTATTCAGGAACTGAGCATGGTTGGGCACAGCTGCAGGACTGATTCAATTCACTATCTCAACATGGCTCAAGGATTGCTGGTGGCTCCAGCATTGGGAGTAATATTCAAATTTTTCTACAAAGAGCATATTGCTTGTCTGGTAGTCATATCATAATACCTATTGTGTTCTCTGTAAATAGCTTCTTAATTTCATTAATTTGAGATTTAGTATTTTCTTTCTTTCCTTCCTTCTTACTTTCTTTCTTCGTTCCTTCCTTCGTTCCTTCCCCTTCCCTCCTCTCTCTCTCTCTCTCTCTCTCTCTCTCTCTCTCTCTCTCTCTCTCTCTCTCTCTCTCTACTTTTTCATCTAGGGCAGGCACTGATCATTTTGGAACAACCTTGAAATGTAAGGAAGTTCACCCAGTTTCTTCCTGTGCTAATGTCAAGATTCTTGATCAGTCTGGGCAGTGGTGACACATGCCTTTAATCTCAGCACTTGGGAGGCAGAGACAGGCAGGTTTCTGAGTTCGAGGCCAGCCTGGTCTACAGAGTGAGTTCTAGGACAGCCAGATCTATGCACAGAAACCATGTCTCAAAAAACCAACCAACCAACAAACCAACCAACCAACAAAAAAACAAACAAAAGAAGACTCTTTCTCATACATGTTCTTATCTTCATTTCCCTAATATGCTTGTTATAAAGCTAAATCAGTAATAACAACCCGACAGATAACTGGATAGAATCATCAGAGTCACCTGAGGTATACAACTAAGCAATTTGACTTACTCCATCTGCGATTGTTCTGTCCCACTGCTTATGTGGTGGCAATCAAATTCAGGAAGTTTCTCCTTCTCGTCTCGGTTTCTCCACATCTATCCCTAATGTTTCCTTGATACTCCAGACTACTGCTTCTGCTATCTACACAGGCTTTCCCTAAACCTTTAACTCTTGAGGTAGAGTTCTAAAAAGAGAGAGGTCTTCTGAATACCAGTATATTTCTGCCCCTGTATTTGTGTCCCCTGTATTGGAGGTCCAAGATTGAAGATAAAAGGAAAAAGTCCTCAAAGGTAATGCATACTTTTATAAGGTAGAAAGGGATCGTATGATTAATTTTTTTTTCAGTTTTCAAACTCTACATAGGCATATGCTTAGGACTTGGGAACCTGGCTTATAGACTTGATTCTGCAGGAGATTAAACAGTACATCAGAGCAGACAAAACTGTGGAGCATTTCTTGTTTGGATTTTTGTAATATTTGAGGTTTCTTATGTTTTTCTGCTTGATCACTATCAAACAGGGCACATGGATAACATTTTAATATTTTAAACTTTCTTTGATTTACTTAACTGGGTTTCATTAGTTATGGCTATTTAGATGGAGAAGAAACTCAAAGTTCATTCCAATAAAGGATTCTATTTATTTTCTAACAAAAATACATATTTTAACCTAATATTCTCTTATTGAGGATAATATATGCTCTTTTTAAAAATATATTCAGGGTTGTCTCCTTTTCCTTTGGCTTCTACTGACTCATATGAGACATTCGTAAATAGGGAGGACCAGAGCAGGAAGAGGAATTCAGAGCCCCAAAGGAGGTATTAAATTTCTAGCACTAACCCTACAAAGATGAGAACATCAGTAGGAAGGGACTCCAAGCCAAGTGTGTCTTTCTAGACATTCGAGAGGTTTCTCAACCAGGTATCAGAAACTATAGCAACGCCCAGGAAAGACAACTGTGAGCAATTGTGCTTCACAAATAGGAAATGGTGATCTACTCAAGTTCCATTTGCAGAGTACAAGTGCAGCAGCCACTGTGGCTTCCTACCATGCCCCAATCATATTTCCCTGAATGCAAATGAAGAAATGAAGAAAGAAAGTCTAATTTCCTGGTTTTCCTGATGTCATATACAAAACCAAAATTACTTGATTTCCATGAATTCATTGAATCGATACTCTCTGTGTTAACAAAAGAGAAGACATATCTTTTCACCAACAGGCTTGGGGATATTAACTGAGTTGATTTTTCATTGCCAGGGCATGTTTCGGCTGGAAATTTACAGCAACAGTAGGTTATTGCCGTTGCTCTTGGCTGCCCACCAGATACTGATGAAAAGATTGGACTGCAAAAGACACAAAACATAGAGATCACTTTTGAAACCTCAAAAATGTTAATGCGACTAAATGTTAATAACTAAAAATCCTGGCTTGCTAAAAAGAAGCCCCGTTTGGATTATTCATAGGTCCCTGTGCATTCCTGAGCCACATCATTAGGTTATCATTGCTGGGAACATTTTAATGAGATTCATAAACTTGTGTCAATTACCTGAAGACATTTGTGGTGGAAAGGCATAAGAGCAATTTGACTCTCTCTGTGTAAAGCATACAACAGAACTACATCTTGGAACTGCTCACCTGTCTGAAGAAACTTTCTGAGAAATCACCTTGTGTTGAATCCCATGGTCTCTGATGTCTACATTTCTGAGTTAGGATTCTTTAAATATGTGAGTGAGGTTAACATAATGACTCTTATATTATGATATCATTGTATGAATATTTTGAGAGTATCTATAGATGTTTTAGTCAGTGATCCATATAACAGGAGTGTAGGCAATTTTCTATACCTTTTAAACTTCAAACAATTACACTTTATTTCTGGTCATGGAGGAATATTGTACTACATGCTCTCTCCACATTTTCCAAAGCATGGAGGGAGAAGGGTCATAAATGAAAACAAAGCTTTACATGTAAGATTTTACTATGCCAGAGACTTGCTCTGGTAATATGGACCATGCTAAAGCAACACTCCATTTTCATTAACAACAATGAATGAACTGAAAATTGTAATATAATTTAATAAAAATATCTCGGTAAAAGAAAAGATTTNNCAAGGTGCCCAGAGAACTCTCCATGCTCCAGGTACCCTAGCACACGCAGGATCTTGGGATCACTAGTGAGTGGAACATCTGTCCCAAAACAACCCGGAGGGGCTTGTGCCAGCAGAAACAGGGACAAAGGAAACCTGTCCAACCAGCCAGCGTCTAAGGTTCGTTCTAGTAAGCACCAGTCCTGCACCACCTTGAACATGAGCACAGTGGACAGTCCCACAGTCCACAGAGAACTTTCCACTCTGCAGGTACCCTAGCACACCCAGGATTTGAGGATTACAGAGAATAGTTAGCATCCGGAGTGGGCTCTGTCCCCAGGACTCAGGTGAGAGCACCTTCTTGTATCCCACTTCTCTGAGAGACCAGTAACCTCAGGAGAGCACATTTGCCACATANATGACAGAGTTTCTAGGACAGGGTACCTTCAGGACTTCATCTTCAGCCAGGAGGTGGATCTGAGCTCCAGACCTCCCTGCACCTTCCATGCAAGAGGAGAACTTGCCTGAAGAGAGTGCTCTGACCACTGGGACTCAGAAAAGAGTTGAACTCCCAGGAATGCTGATAGAGGCTAACAGAATCACAGGAGGAGAAAGCTCCAGCCAGAGACAGCTAGAACATTAATACTGGAGAATACCAGATAGTGAAATTTCAAATGTAAGAATCTTACTAACAGAAACCAAGACCACTGGGCATCATCACAACCCATTACAACCACCACAGAAGGTCCTGGATACCCCAACACACCTGAAAAGAAAGATTCAGAGTTAAAATCATTTCTCATGATGCTGGTAGAGGATTTTAAAAATGGCATTAATAACTCACTTAAAGAAATAAAGGATAACAATGCTAAACAGGTAGAAGTCCTTAAAGAGGAAGCACAAAAGTCCCTCAAAGAATTACAGGAAAGCATTGCTAAACAGGTATAAGTCCTTAAAGAAAAAAAAATACAAAAATTCCTTAAAGAATTAAGGAACATGCAACCAAACAAGACATGGAATTGAAAAAACCATCCAAGATCTAAAAATGGAAGTAGAAAAAAATAAAGAAAACCCAAAGAGGGATGATTCTGGAGATAGAAATGCTAGGAAAGAAATCATGAAACATAGATGTGAGCATCAGCAACAGAATACAAGAGATAGAAGAGAGAATCTCAGGTACAGAAGATTCCATAGAAAGCATGAATACAACAATCAAAGAAAATGCAAAATGCAAGAAGATCCTACCTCAATACATCCAGGATACACTGGCTAGGGGATGGATCCCAAGGTGGGGTAGTCTCTGGTTGAACTTCCCTTCAAACTCTGCTCCATTCTTTATTCCTGTATTTCCCCCTGTAGTATTTTAATGCTCTCACACTCTCATTTACAACATCCTTAATGTTAGTTTTACCTTCCACAACACTCTCCTCAACCCAATGTAGGACATTCCTTCCCTTTCTCACCCCAACATTTCTTTCTAATTTAAGATTCAACAACTACTCCAAATTAAGCACAAAACTTTGTAGGTTACCTTAAGCAATACAATCCTTTCCTGATACATGGATATAATGGGAAACTTTACCATGTCCTTTCCTTTATATCTGATAAAGAAATGTATTTAAAAATTAAATAAAATTATACTAATTGCAGGAAACTGGAGGCAATTGCAGATATTGCTCAACTGGTAGTTAGCATGTAGGAGAATTTAAATCGATCCATTCACATCTCCTTGAACAANGCTCAAGTTCCACTGATTTAAGGACCTCCACATAAAACCAGAGACACTGAAACTTACAGAGGAGAAAATGGGGAAGAGCCTCAAACATATGGGCAGGGGAAAAATTCCTGAACAGAACATTAATGGCTTGTGCTGTAAGATCAAGAATCGATGAATGGGACCTCATAAAATTGCAAAGCTTCAATAAGGCAAAGGACACAGTCATTAAGACAGAAAAGCAACCAACATATTGGGAAAAAAAATCTTTACCAATCCTAGGTCCAATAGAGGCTTAATATCCAATATATACAAAGACCTCAAGAAGTTAGACTCCAGAAAACAAAATAACCCTATGAAAAATGGAGTACAGATCTAAACAAAGAATTCTCAACTCAGGAATACTGAATGACTGAAAAGCACCTAAAAACATGGTCAATATCCTTCACTGAGGAGAACAATGGCTTCCCTTTGGTTCTGGCCTGAAAGGGTCAGAGAAGTTAACTAGGGGAAAGTTCAGAGGCCGTCCCTCCTGGAAGTGAGGGATGTCCTAACATAACTTTCCATGAGCTAAAGTTTTTCCTTGTTCCTAGTTAGGAGTTAATATTTATTCAGAGAGGAGGATGTCCTTAGGTCTGCTGGTAAATAGTTCCTTTTTCTGAAGAAGTTCTTATTATGAGAAAATGAATCCACGAATGATAATATTGTGTGTTAAGTTTAACTAAGTAGAGATGTTATTTTTTGAGCAAAAATTGCAAAGTCATGCCCCATGTTTATAAGCTGAAGAAATCAGTAAAGCTTTGCTACTTGCCACCAGAGTGGCAATTCGTCTGTCTCTTTAAGGCATTGCAAAGCTGGTCTTCTTCATTTGGTGCCAAAAGCCAGGAATCTCTGAACTGAAAGAGCATCACTTGCCTCCAAAAGCCAAGGCTAGGTAAGAGAATTGGAGGTAAGGAATAGAGTAAAAACAGGGACAGTCTTAAGTAAAGTGAAACTAAAAGATGGGAGTTTCTGCTAGCACTGAAAGAACTTTTTGAAGGAATGCTTAAATCATTGATAGAAGCTACAGGGATTTCTGTACATGCAAAGCAGATGCACTGCTTTCTTACTTTTATAGAGGATGTGTGCCCCTGGTTTCCTAGGCATGGTACTATTAATGTGGAAATTTGAAATAAAGTTGGTGAGCGAATTAGAAGCTTTTATGCTGCTCAAGGTCCTGAAAAGGTGCCCATTGAAGCTTTTACTTTGTGGTCCTTAGTAAAGGAATGCCTGAGAGGAGATACAGGAGATGAGAAATGGGCACGGGGGACTCAGTCAACAGTAAAGCAGCGACCACTGTCTGGTTCACATTCGGCTGATAACCTTCCCCCTCCTACTAGTCCACCACTGCCTATTCCATCAGTGCCAGCAGCTCCAGTAAAACTTCTCAGCCCTCCTAAATATGAAATGCCTATTCTACATGAAAATAGGAGGAAAAGGAAAGGTAAGGATACAGGCACAGAAGATCTCCCTCCTGCAGATTGGGATGATTTAGAGGAGCAAGCTTTTGAATATGATCAGTAAAAGCATAGACACCTTTATCCAGTGTTACCAGAAGCAAAGAGGGACATGGGGATTTAAGGATATCCCCAAATCTCTTCTTTCTCATACCTTATTTACTTTGAATATTTTTTTAATTTGGATGCCGATGGGCTGTCTGCAGCTAACAGGCATTGGCATCCCAAAGATAAAGCAAAACCTTTAGTCTATTGGAAAGATCCTATAGATGGCTCACTACACTGCCCACATCCTGTACTCTTATGGGGCCATGGGTATGTTTGTGTTTTCCCAACAGACACACCTTCCCCTCGGTGGTTGCCATCCCGGTGTGTATGCCATGAGGAAAACCAAGATGGGAAAACTAAGGAGAAAGATGTCCTGTTTTTCCTTTCAGCACCACCACCAGGAACATCAAATGATGACTTCTATAACAAGACAGGATCAAATGCAGCTGATTGCCCTGTTGATTAGCATTATCTGGATGTTACATTGAGGCTGCTCTGCAGAAGTTTATTGGGTGTATGTTCNAAATCCACCTATAATTCATCCCGTCACTTGGGATGAGAATGTAGATTTATGTCAACCAAACCAAATATACAGGACATTATTCTGATGGTCCTATATTACAATTTCATGCCTTTTAAAATTATTCTGGTAAGTATGAAGGATCTTTGTTGTGTTTTTGGCAAGAACTTGACTGAAAATTGTGAACAAGTTAACATACAAGATGATTGGGACAATAATTTTAATGCAGGCATACACTGGGCCCTGGACTTTTATTATCCAATATTAAATGATCCTAGAAGAGGCCCTGGACATCCTCCATAACGGACTCCTGTATGCAGGACTGTTTTGCCCCCGAAATCAGATTTTTCTCCCTTTTGGAGATATTGCGATGCTAATGAGACTGTTTTCTCTAATACCACCTTGTGTGATTGGAATAGTTTGGATTGTACTAATCATCATCCTATTAATTTGGTTTAAGGGATTTGGACAAAAAATAATGAAACTTATTTGTCTTCATCATGGAAAGCCATTGCAGCCCTTGGAGTGGTAAGAGTTAAAAGAATTAACATCACCTGGATTCCTATCGGGAATATCATGGCATTTCAGGATGAACAAAATAAGACTGAAATTTTTGTATGTGCGTGTGTTCCAGAACCATATGCCTTTTTGAGTGGGAATTTATTGATAGATAATATACTGCTAATTGTACTAATCGTCAAATTGTATTAATTCTACTTTAAGTAATTTTTTGATGGTTAAGCAACCTGATCATGTTTATTTACCAGTTAATTTGACTAAGGCTTGGTATGATGATAAAGGCCTAGCAATTCTTGAGTATACAAACATAGAATTGTTTTTACAGTCTAAAAGGGCCATAGGCATGATTATAGCAGGAATAGCTGCTTTGATAGTTGCTATTAAGGTGACAACAGTTGCTTGTGTGTCCTTAGTGCAAAGTATACATACTGCAGCGTATATTAATGGCTTGGCTATTAATGTTACAAAAGCCTTATATGCTCAAAAAGAATGGGATGTATTTTATTTTCCTATTTAATTCATGGGGTAGTACAACAGACTCATAAAAGCTTGATTGAATTGAAGAAGTTAAAACTTGCTGTGGAAAAGGTTCATCCTCCTGCCATGTTCATATAATTACAGAAAAAAGGGTGGAATGAGGAGAACAATGGCCTCCCTTTGGTTCTGGCCTGAAAGCATCAGAGCAGTTAACTAGGGAAAAGTTCAGGGGCCATCACTCCTGGAAGGAAGGGATGTCCTAACATAACTTTCTGTGGGCCAAAGTTTTCCTTGTTCCTATTTAAGAGTTAATATTATGGGATGGATAGAACACAGAGCCCCCAATGGAGGAACTAGAGAAATTACCCAAGGAGATGAAGGGGTCTGCTACACTATAGGTGGGACAACAATATGAACTAATCAGTATCCCCAGAGCTCATGTCTTTAGCTCCATATATAGCAGAAGATGGTCTAGTTGGCCATCATTGGGAAGAGAGACCCCTTGGTCTTGCAAACTTTATATGACCCATACAGAGGAATGACAGGGCCAAGAAGTGGGCATGAATGGGTAAGGGAGCAGGGCGGGGGGAGGGTATAGAGAACATTCAGGATAGCCTTTGAAATGCAAATGAAGAAAATATCTAATACAATAATTAAAAAATAACAAGAGTTAATATTAACTGACCAGAACCCCCAGAACTCATGTCTCCAGCTGCATATGTAGCAGAAGATGGCTTAGTCAGCCATCATTGGTTTTCAAACTGTACATGCCCCATACAGGGGAATGCCAGGGCCAAGAAATGGGAGTGGGTGGGTAGGGGAGCAGGTCAGGGGGAGGGTATAGGGAACTTTCAGGATAGCATTTGAAATGCAAATAAAGAAAATATCTAATAAAGAAAAGAGTTAATATTTATCCGAAGAGGAGGATGTCCTTGAGACTTCTGGTAAACATTTCCTTCTTCTGAAGTTCTTATTATGAGAAAATGAATCCAAGAATGAGAATGTTGTGTGTTAAGTTTAACAAGTAAACATGTTATTTTTTTGAGCAAAATTTGCAAAGTCATGCCCCATGTTTATAAGCTGAAGAAATCAGTAAAGGTTTGCTACTTGCAACCAGAGATGTAGTCTGTCTGTCCACTTAGGGCTTTTGCAGAGCTGGTCTTTGTCACTTCATCATCAGGGATATGCAAACCAAAACAACCCTGAGATTCCACCTTCCACCAGTCAGAATGGCTAAGATCAAAATCTCATGTGACAGCAGATGCTGGCAAGGATGTGGAGAAAGAGGAACAGGCCTCAATTGTTGGGGGGATTGCAAGCTGAGATAACCACCTGGAAATCCCTCTGGTGGTTCCTCAGAAAACTGGACATAGTACTAC
>NW_018393772.1:19883-21019 GCF_900095145.1 Mus pahari | reverse complement strand
AGGGCTGTCTCTCGAAAAAAAAGAAGTGTATATTTTTCATCCAGACAAGTGGGAGTGGATTTTGTTAATAACCTGGCAACATTTCCTATCAGCAGGTTAAGGGCTCACCTAGATTTCCCAGAACATTTATCCTTGATTCTCTCTCTGTAAAACTTCATCTTTATCTACTTTTCTCAGTCAATTGAACTGATCCTTAGGGGAGATGTCACATGTACTTTGGAAAGAGTTAAAACATACTTGTGTTTTAGGCTTTATTGTGCACATGGAATTAAGATAAGTGTTACCAGGTATTTTTCCCAAAGTTTTACTGTATTTATATATGATTAATTCCTATTATCTGACAAAGTGTTTTTCTTAAAAGTGTTTAACTTATCAGGTTAAACAGTTTAAACTTTCCCATCAGTTTTAAAGTGAGTACTTTTGTGAAACTCAGTCATCTGAAGTTTGTTAAAATTTGAATAATCTACCTCCTAATAATTTAGTGTGAGTTCCCTTTCTACAAGATTATTAATTTATGTGTTACAATAAAACTAGAATATGTCTATCTAAAACATATATCTCTTTCAAAATCTGGAAATATTTTGAAAAACATCTATTAGCACATGTATTCCAGATATAAATCTGTTAGGTCAAGGCATATATGTGTTGCCCTCTAATAAACAGGGTCACCTGAGGACAGCAAACTTGTGGGTTATTAGGATACCAGTCTTCCTTGAAAAAGAGCTGTTATAAATATCTTTTCTCACATTTGTGGGCCTAGGATAGGGCTGAGAATAATGTTCTGCCTCTTTAAATTATCAGATATTGATGAGCTCATTCACCCCATCCATGGTGAAACATCTCAGAAAAATTGCCTGATCTCCTATACCCTCTCCTCCTAGATGGTTTCTGATAAGTAAAGCCTATGGATGATTCAATTTTTCCTGCTGGTACAGTGACAGTACTTGTGCCTTGACTGGTTTGAAGATGATGTTAACCCTAAGCCCTGGAACCACAGACAGAGAGTAAAGACCTTGTCTACACAAATGAATTACTACAGCTGAAACCAAATATGAAAAATGAGCATGACACAATCATGCTGGAGGGCACTATTGCCAATCCATGATAATAGAGAAGCTTCCCTTTCATTTTAATAG
>NW_018393772.1:16422-17548 GCF_900095145.1 Mus pahari | reverse complement strand
TGGTTATTATAAATAAGTCTCCTATGAAGATAGTGGAGCATGTTTCATTATTACCAGTTGGAACATCTTCTGGGTATATGCCCAGGAGAGGTATTGCTAGATCTTCTGGTAGTACTATGTCCAATTTTCTGAGGAACTACCAGACTGATTTCCAAAGTGGTTATACAAGCTTGCAATCCCACCACCAATGGAAGAGTGTTCCTCTTTCTCCACATCCTTGCCATCATCTGCTGTCACCTGAACTTTTGGTCTTAGCCATTGTGACCAGTGTGAAATGGAATCTCAAAGTTGTTTTGATTTGCATTATCCTGATGATTAAGGATGTTGAACATTTTTTGAGGTGTTTCTCACTCATTCGATATTCCTCAGTTGAGAATTCTTTGTTTAGTTCTGTACCACATTTTTTAATGGGGTTATTTGAATTTCTGGAGGTCAGCTTCTTGAGCTTTTTGTATATATTGGATAATAATCCTCTATCAGATTTAGGATTGGTAAAACTCCTTTCCCAATCTGTTGGTGGTCTTTTTGTCTTGTTGACAGTGTCTTTTGCCTTACAGAAGCTTTGCAATTTTATGAGGTCCCATTTGTTGATCTTGATCTTACAGCACAGGCCATTGCTGTTCTGTTTAGTAATTATTTCCCTGTGCTCATATCTTCTAGGCTTTTGCCCACTTTTTCCTCTATAAATTTCAGAGTCTCTGGTTTTATGTGGAGGTCTTCGCTCCATTTAAAGTTGAGCATTGTACAAGGAGATAGGAATGTATCAATTCTCATTCTTCTACATGATAACCACCAGTTGGGCCAGCACCATTTGTTGAAAATGCTGTCATTTTTCCACTGGATGGGTTTAACTCCCTTGTCAAAGATCAAGTAACCATAGGTCTGTGGGTTCATTTCTGGGTCTTCAATTCAGTTCTATTGAACTACCTGTCTGTCACTGTACCAGTACCATGCAGTATTTATCACAATTGCAATTGCTCTGTAGTATAGCTTGAGGTCAGGAATGGTGATTCCCCCAGAGTTTCTTTTATTGAGAATAGTTTTTGTTATGCTAGGTTTTTTATTATTCAAGATGAGTTTGTATATTACCCATTCTAACTCAGTGAAGAATTGAGTTGGAATTTGT
>NW_018393772.1:2506-14295 GCF_900095145.1 Mus pahari | reverse complement strand
TGGCTTCATTTTCATTAAACTCCAAAAAGTCTCTAATTTCTTGTTTTTATTTCTTCCTTGACCAAGATATCGTTGAATAGAGTGTTGTTCAGTTTCCAAGTGAATGTTGACTTTCTATTATTTATGCTGTTATTGAAGATCAGCCTCAGTCCATGGTGATCTGATAGGATGCATGGGATAATTTCAATATTTTGTGGTATCTGTCAAGGCCTGTTTTGTGGCCTATTATATGGTCTATTTTTGAGGAGGTACCATGAAGTGCTGAGAAGAAGGTGTATTCTTTTGTTTTAAGATAAATTATTATGTAGATATCTGTTGAATCCATTTGTTTCATAACTTCTGTTTGTTTCCATATGTCTCTATTTAGTTTCTCTTTCCAGGATCTGTCCATTGGTGAAACTGGGGTTTTGAAGTCTCCCACTTTTATTGTGTGAGGTACAATGTGTGCTTTGAGCTTTATTAAAGTTTCTCTAATGAATGTGGCTGCTCTTGTAATTGGCACATAGATATTCAGAATTGAGAGTTCCTCTTGGTAGATTTTACATTTGATGAGTATCAAATGCCCCTCCTTGTCTTTTTTGATAATTTGCTTTGGAAGTAATTTTATTTGATGTTAGAATGGCTACCCCAGCTTGTTTCTTCAGACCATTTGCTTGGAAAATTGTTTTCCAGCCTTTCACTTCGAGGTAGTGTCTATCCTTTTCCCTGAGGTGGGTTTCCTGTAAGCAGCAAAAGGTTGGATCCTGTTTGAGTAGCCAGTCTATTAGTCTATGTCTTTTAATTGGGGAATTGAGTCCACTGATGTTAAGAGAAATTAAAGAAAAGTAATTGCTTCCTGTTATTTTTGTTGTTAAGGTTGGAATTCGGTTCTTGTGGCTGTCTCTTTAAGTTTGTTAAAGGATTACTTTCTTGCTTTTTCTAGGGTTTAGTTTCTGTCCTTGTTTTGGTGTTTTCCCTTTATTATCCTTTGAAGGGCTGGATTCATGGATAGTTATTGTGTGAATTTGGTTTTATCATGGAATACTTTGGTTTCTCCATCTATTAATTGAGAGGTTTACTGGGTATATTAGCCTGGGCTGGCATTTGTGTTCTCTTAGNGTCTGTATCACATCTGTCCAGGATCTTCTGGCTTTCATAGTCTCTGGTATGAAGTGTGGTGAAATTTTAATAGGTCTGCCTTTATATGTTACTTGACCCTTTTCCCTTACTGCTTTTAATATTCTATCTTTATTTAGTGCATTTGTTGTTCTGATTATTATGTGTCAGGATGAATTTCTTTTCTGGTCCAGACTATTTGGAATTCAGTAGGCTTCTTGTATGTTCATGAGCTTTTCTTTCTTTAGTTTCATAAAGTGTTCTTCTATAATTTTGTTGAAGATTTTTGCTGGCCCTTTAAGTTGATAATCTTCATTTTTATCTACTCCAATTATCTGTAGGTTTGGTCTCCTCATTGTGTCCTGGATTTCCTGGATGCTTTGTGTTAGGATCTTTTTGCATTTTTCATTTTCTTTGATTGTTGTGCCCATGTTCTCTATGGAATCCTCTGTACCTGAGATCCTTTCTTCCATCTCTAGTATTCTGTTGCTGATGCTGGTATCTATGGTTCCTGTTTTATTTCCTAGGGTTTCTATCTCCTGAGTTGTTTCACTTTGTGTGGATTTTTGGCTGTTTTTTGTTTGTTTGTTTGTTGTTTTTGTTTTTTGTTTTTTGTTTCCACATCCCTTTTTAGGTCTTGGATGGTTTAGTTCAATTCCATCACCTGTTTGGCTGTGTTTGTCTGTAATTCTTTAATGGATTTTTGTGTTTCTTCTTTAAGGACTTCTACTTGTTAGCAGTGTTTCCCTGAACTTCTTTAAGACTTTCTACCTGTTTAGCAGTGTTCTCCTGTGATTATTTAATGGCTTCTACCTGTTTAGCAGTGTTTTCCTGTGTTTCTTTAAGTGAGTTATTAATGGCCTTCTTAAAATCTTCTACTGCCATCATGAGATATGTCTTTAAATCCGAGTCTTCCTTTTCAGGTATGTTGGGGTATCCAAGACTTGCTGAATTTGGAGTGCTGGGTTCTGAAGATGGTGAGTGGTCTTGGTTTCTGTTAGTAAGATTCTTACGTTTGNCTTTCNCCATCTGGTAATCTCTGGNNTTAGTTGTTATAGTTGTCTCTGGTTGGAGCTTGTTCCTCCTGTGATTCTGTTAGCCTCTGTCAGCAGTCCTGGGAGTCCAGCTCTCTCCTGAGTCTCAGTGGTCAGAGTACTCTCTGCAGGAAAGCTCTCCTCTTGCAGGGAAGGTGTACAGAGGCCTGGTGTTCAGACCTGCCTCCTGGCTGAAGATGTAGGCCTGAAATGGGGCCTGACCCAGAAGAATTGTCTCTGCAGTTTGCACACTCACCTGCAAAGACTAGTCTCTGAGGGACCCTGGACCCAATATGGCTCTCTCACCTGCTCTGGCAGACAGAGCCCTCCCCGGGTGGCCACCTCTCCTCTGGCAGGGAAGCTGCCCAGGTGTCCAGAGCCTGAAACAGGGTCTGTCTCAGAAGCTGTGTCACTTCTGCAGTGTGCTCTCTCAACTGTGCAGACAGGAGCCTGGGCGACCCAGAGCAAATATGTCTCCCTCACCAACTCAGGCAGTGAGAACCCTCCCAAGTGGCCAATTCTCCTCTGTGGGAAGTGGGTACGACTGCATGATAGCCAAGACAGCACCCTGGATCATTGCCAAGCCCTGTGATCCCTGCTTGTTTGCCAAGAACCTGATCATGTGCACCTGAATGATCATGCACACCCGAATGATCATGTGCTGCCTGCCTAAAGTATAGAGTCATATAGCATGATATTGAGTCACTGGCCTATCAATGCACACCATGTCTTCATGCATGACTCGTGTAAGGAGTGTGCTGTATGCTGATTGGATGATGAAGAGTTGTGAGAGACAAGTGCAGAGGGTGGAGGGGGATAAATTGGGCAATCCCCCAGAATAAAGTGGAGAATAATAAAGCTGAGCCTGAAGCTGAAGCCCTGCGGAAACTGAAGCAGAAGCTGCTCGAACACTGCCTTGGTGTACCTGTTATCTTTCCCCACCTCTGCTGGCTGGAGGCTGGGGTTCATGGCATCTGGTGGCCCATATGGGGAACTCTGAAAAGAGCAGCTGAATCAAGAAGAGCTACAGGAGAGATCCATGGTAGAGAGTAGTAATCTAGCACTAGGAGGAGGTTCCCCTGCACAGGGATGAAGTTAAGCCCCCAGGGTTACAGGATGGAGTTAGGTTCCCAGAACAGGGACAAAGTTAAAATTGAAGAGAGCAGCAGGGTGGTGGTAGCTCACACCTTTAATCCCAGCACTTGGGAGGCAGAGGCAGGTAGATTTCTGAGTTCGTGGTCAGCCTGGCTACACAGAGAAACCCTGTCTTGAAAAACCAAATAAATAAATAAATAAATAAATAAATAAATAAATAAAGTGAAGAGTGCAGGAGGAGATTGCTTCAAATTTGAAAGTAAGAGCAATGTTGGTGCAGCTGTTATCAATTTGGAATTTAGTTAAATCTTGCCTGATGGACAAAAGTGGTAAGTATGCTGCCGAGTTAGAAAAGGGGGTGGCAGCTTTAGAGGCTAAAGAACAAGACAGTGTTGAAGGAAGTTCGGATGAATCATCTGACAGTGGAGATGAAGTGACTAGCATGATAGCTAAGTTGAGTCTTTGGGGAGGAAGGCCGCCTGAAACCTCAGCACCTCCCTTGCCCTCACCTCCTCCCTATAAAGGGGAAAAAGAAAGTGAAGGAAAGCGCAGCCACCATGCTTCCATATGGTGAAATTGCCTCGCGAAGTTGGTGCCTTCCCAGTGTTTCAAGATCAGCAAGGGCAACAATATCATGAGCCATTAGATTGGAAAACAATTCAGAAACTACCTATGGCCTCCAAGTTGCCTTCAGGTAGAGGTAATTCAGATATTCTGTATGACTCCTTTCGATTGGCAAAATCTGTGTAAGGCAGTGTTGTATGGAGGAGGTTACTTAAATTGTAAGTCTGCGTACCTTGAGTACGCTATTGAACAGGCTGTGTAACGCCACTAATGGCCAATCTGCTTGGAGCATACACATTCTCATGGGACAAGGAAATTTTGTGAATAATCAGACAGGATATCCCTCACAAGTATATGAACAAATTAACAACTGCACCATTTTTCTTGGAGAATGTTTTCCAGAACTGGGAGATTTAGGATCCAGCTTATCTCTCAGCTTAAAACTGATATTTTATTAGTAAATCAGAGAGTGGATTTGCTCCAAGAGCAGATAGATATTCTGGAGCAATTAGTCTTTGTGTCATGTGTAACCCATATGTCAGGAATTTGTGTAACCTCTGTGCAGTATCAGAGTTTTTCTCGTGCAGCTAATTTGTCCCGCAAATTTGGATGAAAGAATTATGGGCATCAATTGTTGCAGTGAATAACACCCATGTGGAGATTGACACCATTCAACAGTGTCTGGAAATGATCCAGGGGACCTTCAGCTTCCTCAAGGATTGGGGAGGGATGGCTATCTGGAGATTTTTGCTGTGTGCTGTATGTGTTGGTATGCTGTGATGGCTGATACACATGCACAGACAGATGCAGGCTGATAAACAGTTGTTGATTCAAGCTGAGGCCGCTATAGAGACAGGTAATTCGCCCCATGTTTGGCTCAGTAGACTGGATCGTTAATCTATGATGGGTAAGACTTTCACATGTGCATACCAACCTAAGACAGGATGGTGAAAGCAAGTTCACCACACCTATAACGGGTAAGGATGTAACATGAATGAGGGCAACCTAAGACAGATGTGATCCTGGAGCCATTTTAATTAAACAAAATTGGAATATGTGGGAAACCGGTGTAGCTGCATAGCAGCAAAGAAGTTGCCCTGGCTCATTTCCAAGCCACTTGATCCCTGCTTGTTTATCAAGAACCTGATCATGGGCATCTGAATGATCATGTGCACCTGAATAATCATGAACACCTGAATGATCATGCTCTGCCTGCCTGACACATAGTGTCATACAGCATGATATTGAGTCACTTGCCTTTCAACGCACACCCTGTCTGAATGCATGGCTCATGTACAGAGCATGCTGAATGCTGATTGGGTGATGAAGAGTGGTGAGAGACAAGTGCAGACGGTAGAGGGGGATAAATGGGGTGATCCCCCAGAATAAAGCAGAGAATAAAGGAAGCTGGAGCTAAAGCACTGCGGAAGCTGAAGAGGAAGCTGCCCGAACCCTGCCCTGGTGTATGTGTTGTCTTTCACCACTTCTGCTGGCCAGAGGCTGGGGTTCTTAGCACACCTCTAATTTAGAGCTTTATTATAGAAAGGCAGGGAGAAAGAGAGAAGGTATAAAAAGGGAGAGAGAGAGAGAGAGAGAGAGAGAGAGAGAGAGAGAGAGAGAGAGAGAGCAGGAGAGAGGCTAGAGAGAAAGAGAGTAAGAGGGAGAGAGGAGAGGAGAGAGGAGAGAAACAAAGGTAGAGGTGACAGGGGGTGAGTGTGAGTGGTAAGAGGCAAGAGAGTGAGAAGTAAGAGAGACAAGTAAGAGAGCGATGTGGGGCTGAACAGCCCTTTTTATGGCCTTTATTGTTGCTACATAAATGGAGGCTACATAACTTTAATTTAGCCTGAAGTTCAGAAGGCTGGGCAATTGCCTACATGACTTCTAGTCATATTTCTCTTGTGGGGGATGTGGGGGGCTGTAACTTAGGCATGATCCAGAATTCCAGAAGCATGAGGGAATGCCTACCAGGTCATGTAGGTGAATTATCACCATTTTGGGGGTTCAGACCTCAGCTCAACTGGAGATGAGCCTGTCTATGCATAGGCCAATTCCCCACATCTCCCCCTTGGGGCAGTTTCTGGATGGTTATGCCTTCAGTCTCTGCTCTGAACTTGTTTCTGTAACTCCTTACATGGGTATTTCATTCCTCCTTCTAAGAAGGATCAAAATGTTCACACTTTGGCTTTCCTTCTTGGGTTTCATATCTTTTTCAAATTGTATCTTGGGTATTCTGAGCTTCTGGGCTAATATCCGCTTATCAGTGAGTGCATATCATGTGTATTCTTTTGTGATTGGGTTACCTGAATCAGGATGATATCCTCCGGATCCATCCATTTGTCTAAGAATTTCATGAATTCATTGATTTAATAGCTGAGTAGTACTCCATTGTGTAAATGTACCACATTTTCTGTATCCATTCCTCTGTTGAGGGACATCTGAGTTCTTTAAAGCTTCTGTTTATTATGAGTAAGGTAGTTATGAACATAGTGGAGCATATGTCCTTATTAAAGTTGAAGCATCTTATGGGTATATACCAAGGAGTGGTACGGTATTGCTGAATCTAACAGTAGTACTATTTCCAATTTTCTGAGGAACTGCAAAATTGATTTCCAGAGTAGTTGTACCAGCTTGCAGTCCCACCAGCAATGGACGAGGGTTCCTCTTTCTCCACATCCTCTACAGCATCTTCTGTCACCTGCGTTTTTGATCTTAGCCATTCTGACTGGTTTGAGGTCGAATCTCAGTGTTGTTTTGATATACATCTCCCTGATGGCTAAGGATGTTGAACTTTTTTGAAAGTGCTTCTCAGCCATTCCTCAGTTGAGAATTCTTTGGTTATCTCTGTACCCCAGTTTTAATAGGGTTTAATAGGATTCTCTGGAATCTAACTTCTTGAATTCTTTGTATAGATATGGCACAGTAGCCCTCTATCAGATTTAGGATTGGAAAAAATCTTTTCCTAATCTGTTTCACATCTGTCCAGGATCTTCTGGCTTTCATAACCTCTGGTGAGAAGTCTGGTATAATTCTAATAGGTCTGCCTTTATATGTTACTGGAACTTTTTCACTTAATACTTTTAATATTCTATCTTTATATTGTGCATTTCTTGTTCTGATTATTATGTGTTGGGAGGAATTTCTTTTCTGGTCCAGTGTATATGGAGTCCTGTAGGCATCTTGGATGTTCGTGGGCATCTATTTCTTTAGGTTAAGGAAGTTTTCTTCTATAATTTTGTTAAAGATATTTACTGGCCCTTTAACTTGAAAAATCTTCATTCTAACCTACTCCTATTATCTGTAGGTTTGGTCTTCTCATTGTGTCCTGGATTTCCTGGACGTTTTGAGTTAGGATTGTTTTGGATTTTGCATTTTCTTTGATTGTTGTGGCCATGTTTTCTATGGAATCTTCTGCACCTGAGATTCTCTCTTCCATCTCTTGTATTCTGTTGCTGATACTCACATATATGTTTCCTGATTTCTTTCCTGGGATTTCTAACTCCAGAGTTGTCTCCCTTTGGGTTTTCTTTATTGTTTCTTCTTCCATTTTTAGATCTTCTATGGTTTTGTTCAATTCCATTACCTGCTTGGTTGTGCTTTCCTGTAATTATTTAAGGGATTTTTGTGTTTCTTCTTTAAGGACATCTACCTCTTCACCAGTGTTTTCCTTTAATTCTTTAAGGACTTCTACCAGTTTAGCTGTGTTCTCCTGTATTTCTTTAAGTGGATTATCATTGCCTTTCTTAATATCATCTAAGAGCATCATGAGATATGATTTTAAATCTGAGTCTTGCTTTTCGGGTGTGTTGGGGTATCCAGGACTCTCTCTGGTGGGCATACTGGGTTCTGATGACAACCATTGGTCTTGGTTTCTATTAGTAAGATACTTATATTTGTCTTTTGCCATCTGGTAACCTCTGGTGTTTGATGTTCTACCTGTCTCTGGCTGGACCTTGTTCCTCCTGTGATTCTATTAGCCTCTGTCAGCACTCCTGGGACTCCAGCTTTCTCCTGAGTCCAAGTTGTCAGACCACTCTCTGCAGGAAAGCTTTCCTCTTGCAGGGAAGGTGCCTGGAAGTCTGGAGCTCAGATCCACCTCCTGGTTCCTGGTGTCAGAGCCCTCCTTGGAGGCCTATTCTTCTCTGGCAAGGAAGGTGCCCAGGGGTCTGGGTCTCAGCTCTGCCTCCTAGCTGAGGATGAAGACTTGAGGTACCCTGTCCAAGAAGCTCTGTTGCTTCTGCTGCCCACCTGCTCTACTTCGCACTTTGGACTCAGTGATCCCAAGATCCTGGGTGCTAGGGCCTGCCCAGTTCACACCCAAGATGGCAAGAAGCTGGAGCCACCAGAAGGAATCCCAGCCTCTGGTTGGGCGGTGATCCTTTGTACCATTCCTGGTGGCACAAGACACTCCTGGATTTTTTTGGAACTGATGATAACTTCCACTCACCAGTGATCCCAAGATCCTGGNTGTGCTAGGGGGCCTGAGGCATGGAGAGTCCTCTGGAGACCTTAGGACCCTCTGCCAGGTTTTTTTTCTGTCGTATTAAATGTGTCCTTTGCCTTACAGAAGCTTTGTAATTATATGAGGTACCATTTGGTAATTCTTGATCATAGAGTATAAGCCACATGCATATATTGTTCTTGAGTTCATTGTATCCTTTATGTTATAGTCTCAGTACTTCCTTTTTCCCCTCTTCTGATTCTGATTAATCTCTCTGTCTCTGCCTCTCTGTATCTATTTCTCTGTCTTTCTTTGTCTTTGTCTCTCTCTGTTTTTCTCTCTGTTTCTATTTGCTTCTCTCTCTCTCTCTCTCTCTCTCTCTCTCTCTCTCTCTCTCTCTGTCCTGAAACTCTGATTTTTCTATTTTTAAAGACAAGGATCATCTAAGGTGGTTCCAGGCAGGAGTGTACAGACTACAGAAGCAGCAGAGCAGCTGGGACAGTAACCTATGGTTCTACATATACACCCAGGAGGTGGGGCTATTCCTCAGCTCTCTGTGCACCTTCTCTGCTTTGGGAGAGCTTGCCTCCAGGGGGTGCCCTGACCCAGGGACTCAGGTGAGATCACCATTTTTTTCTCCAGTGACTTGCAAAGGCAGGTCCATTCAAGAATACACAGGCTGCAGAAGCAGCAGTGCAGCTGGGACAGTGTCATACCTGCCTCTGTCTGCAAACAGGAGGTGGGGCTGTTCTGCACCCCTCTGTGCACTGGTTTTGCCAGTAGAAAACTGGTCTCTCAGGAGTGCTGACACAGTCATAGAGACCCACAGGGGGAATGAAATCCAACTAAAGACAGCAAGATCATCTAACACCAGACATTACCATATGGTGAAAGGCAAACACAAGAATCTTACCAACAGTACCAAGACTATCTGGCATCATCAGAACCCAGTACTCATACCAGAGCAAGTCCTGGATAACCTAACACACTGGAAAAATAAGATTCAGATTTAAAATCATATCTCATGAAGTTGGCAGATGATTTTAAGAAGGACATAAACAACTCCCTTAAAAATTACAGAACACGGGTAAACAGATAGCAGTCCAGAAAGATTAAAAAATACCAAAAACCACTTAAAACTTATAGGAGAACAGAGGTAAACAGGTAGAAGCCCTTAAAGAACACAAAAATCCCTTAAAAATCTACAGGAAAACACAACCAAACAGGTTAAGGAATAGAACAGAACCATCAAGGATCTAAAAATGGAAGTAGAAACAATAAATAAAACCCAAAAGGGGACGATTCTGGAGATAGAAATCCTAGAAAAACAATCAGGAGCCATAGGTCTGAGCATCAGCAACAGAATACAAGAGATGGAAGAGAGAATCTATGGTACAGAAGATTCCATAGAGAATATGGACACAACAATCAAAGAAAATGCAAAATGCAAAAAATTACTAACCCAAAACATCCAGGAATCCCAGGACAAAATGAGAAGACTAAACTTAAGGATAATAGGAATAGATGAAAAGGATGATTTCCAACCTAATGGGCCAGTAAATATATTCAACAAAATTATAGAAGAAAACTTCTGTAACCTAAAGAAATAGATGACAATAAACATAAAAGAGGCCTACAAAACTCCACATAGTTTGGAACAGAAAAAAAAATTCCTCCTGTCATATAATATTCAAAACAACAAATGAACAAAGGAAACAATATTACAAGCAGTAAGGTAAAAGGTCAAGTAACATATAAATGCAGTCCTATGATAATTATACCAGACTTCTCACCAAAGACTATGAAAGCCAACAGATCCTAGACAGATGTCATACAAACCCTAAGAGAACAATAATGCCAGCCCAGGCTACTATACCCAGCAAACCCCCCAATTACCATAGACGGAGAAACCAAAGTATTCCATGTAAAAACCAAATTTACATGATATTTTTTCCACAAATCCAGACCTACAAAGGATAAAAAAGGGAAAACTCCAACAAAAGGAGGCAAACTATACCCTAGGAAACACAAGAAATTAATATTACAACAAACCAAAATAGAAGAAAACTACATGAACAGAATCCCAAATCTAACAACAGAAATAGCAGGAAACAACCATTACTTTTCCTTAATATCTCTTAATATCAAAAAAATTAATTTCCTAATAAAAAGACATAGACAAAGAGGCTGAATATGTACACAGGACCCAACATTTTGCTTGATGCAAGAAACCCACTTCAGGGACAAAGACAAATGCTACCTAACAGTAAAGGGTGGAAAACAATTTTCCAAGCTAGTGGTCTCAAGAAACAAGCAGGAGTAGCTATTCTAATATCAAATAAAATTGACTTTCAACCTAAAGTTATCAAAAAAGACAAAAAGGGACACTTCATACTCATCAAGGTTAAATTCTACCAAGATGAACTCTCAATTCTGAACGTCTATGCTAGACATACAAGGTCAACCTCATTCTTAAAAGAAACTTTACTAAAGCACAAAGCACATAGTGTACTGCACAAAATACGAGTAGGAGACTTAAACCCTCCACTCTCATCAATAGGACAGATCATGGAAACAGAAACTAAACAGAGAGACAGTGAAACTAAAATTGACCATATAAATGGTCACAAAACAATCCTCAAGAAATACAAGAAGAATCCACACGATGGTCCTCCTCCTTGGTTTTCTTATGTTTTGCAAAATGTATCTTGGGTGTTCTAAGGGCAGGGGGGAAAGGGTATAGGGAACTTTTGGGATAGCATTTGAAATGTAAATAAAGAAAATGTCTAATAAAAAAAAAGAGATACAAGAAGATTGAAATAATCCCATGTATCCTATCAGATAACCAAAGACTATGGCTGATCTTAAATAACAACATAAATAATGGAAAGCTAAATAAATGGAGAAGCCAAACCACAATCTACTCCATGATAACTCCATCAAGGAAGAAATAAAGAAAGAAATTAAAGACTTTTTAGGGTTTAATGAAAATGAAACCACAACATACACAAAATTATGGATCACAATGAAAACAGTCCTAAGAGGAAATCTCATAGCTCTGAGTGACTCCAAAAAGAAACTAGAGAGAGCTTACACTAGCAGTTTTACAACACACCTGGATGCTCTAGAACAAAAAGAAGCAAATTCACCCAAGAGGAGGAAATGGCAGGAAAAAAATCAACTTCAGGGCTGAAATCAAACAAGTGGAAACAAAAGGAAATATACAAAGAATCAACCAAACTAGGAGCTGGTTCTTTTAAAAAAAAATCAACAAAATAGATAAGCCCTTACAGAGACTAACTAGAGGGCACCAGGACAGTATCCTAATTAACAAAATCAGAAATGAAAAAGGAGACATAACAACAGATCCTGAGGAAATCCAAAACATCATCAGATCCTACTACAAAAGGCTATCTATACTCAACAAAACTGGAAAACCTGGGTGAAATGGAAATGTTTCTACACAGATGCCAGGTCCCAAGGTGAAATCAGGATCTAACAATCTAAACAGTCCCATTTCCCCTAAAGAAATAGAAGCAGTCATTAAGAGTCTCCCAACCAAA
>NW_018393772.1:0-1151 GCF_900095145.1 Mus pahari | reverse complement strand
GAAGAAGAAGAAGAAGAAGAAGAAGAAGAAGAAGAAGAAGAAGAAGAAGAAGAAGAAGAAGAAGAAGAAGAAGAAGAAGAAGAAGAAGAACCACCTCTGTTGGTATCATCATGCCTGACCTCAACATGTACTACAGAGAACTCCACATAAAACCAGAGACACTGAAACTTATAGAGGAGAAAGTAGGAAAAAGCCTCGAAGATATAGGCACAGGGGAAAATTTCCTGAACAGAACAGAAACTGCTTTTGCTGTAAGATCAAAAATCAACAAATTGGATGTCATAAAATTACAAAGCTTCTTTAAGGCAAAATAAATAAATAAACTGTAAATAAATAAAATAATAAACTGTAAATAAATAAAAAGGCCACCAACTGATTGGGAAAGGATCTTTACCAATCCTAAATCCCATAGGGGAATAATATCCAATATATAAAAGGAAATCAAGAAACTGGACTCCAGAAAAACAAACAACTCCATTAAAAATAGGGTATAGAGCTAAACAAAGAATTCTCAACTTAGGACTATGGGATGGCTGAGAAGTACCTGAAAAAATGTTCAACATCCTTAATCATCAGGGAAATGCAAATCAAAACAACCCTGAGATTCCACTTTGCACCTGTCAGAATGGCTAAGATTAAAAATCCTGGTGACAGCATAAGCTGGCAAGGATGTGGTGAAAGAGGACCACTGCTCCATCGCTGGTGGGACTGCAAGCTGGTACAACCACTCTGGAAATCAGTTTGGCAGCTCCTCAGAAAATTAGACATAGTACTACCAGAAGATCCAGCAGTACCACTCCTGGACATATACCCAGAAAATGTCCCAAATTGTTATAAGGACACTATGTTCATAGCAGCCATATTTATAACAGCCAGAAGCTGGAAAGAACCCAGATGTCCCTTAACAGAGGAATGGAAAACAAAAAATATGGTACATTTACGGAGTACTACTCAGTTATTAAAAACAGTAAATTTATGAAATTCTTAGGCAAATGGATGGATCTGGAGGATATCATCCTGAGTGAGGTAACCAAATCTCAAAAGAACTCACATGATATGCACTCACTGATAAGTGAATATTAGCCCAGAAACTTAGAATACTCAAGATACAATTTGCAAAACACATGAAACTCAAGAAGAAGGAAGACCAA
>NW_018393771.1:14458-17384 GCF_900095145.1 Mus pahari | reverse complement strand
AACAAATAGCAGTTTTCACTCTGGAGTGGCCTGCTGTGAACAGGTTTTGGCTGGACTCTACCATAGTTGAAGTCCTCTTCCCTTTAGGTCCTTTTTATCCTCTTCTTAGTAAGGCACAAATCTATCTATCTATCTATCTATCTATCTATCTATCTATCTATCTATCAAAATATCAATCAATCAATCAATCAATCAACCATAGCTCCTCTTGTTTCTCATAGACTATCTGTGATGGTTAATCTTCATAGTCAAGCTACGTGGATTTAGGGTCATCTAAAAGACAAACCTTTGGGCATGCCTTCAAAGGTGTTCAATGAGAGGTTTAACTAAAGGAAGGTGATGCTATAATCTTATACTATAGCATCTTTAGCCATAGACTAAATACAAGAGGGGAGGGGGGAGCCAGGTAAGCACTGCATTCCTGGCTCTCAGTCTCCAGATTGGCTGAGACCAGAACCAGCAGCCTAACAAACTGCTGCCACAGAGATGCTATACTGAAGTGGAAATTAGGGATTCTTTGGAAAATNGTTGTGTTGACAGATGCTGCTTTGGTGGTATGGACACATGAAGGAATGCTTTCCTGGAGCAGATATTAGTGAAAATATGGTTTGCTAAAGCAGACAATTGAAGGAACATTTTGCTAAAGCAGACTCAGGAGAAAGGGTGTTTTGCTAGAGTGAACATGTGAAAGGACTCATGATGAAGGATTCTTCACTCATTCCAGGCATATATTGATTCATCTTGCATATGTTGTAGAGCTCCTTTCTTCTGTCAGGACTCTATAAAGAGAAATGCACCAAAAACTCATGGTGGTGTGCTGGTAGCTTCTTGTTGTATCTTTGGACTCCAATTGATTGGCAGAGTGATGTCAGCTGGTAAACAGTAACATGNAGTTATGCTAAGACAGACTCATGTGCTGAAGCAAAACACCTGATGGTCAGGGGGAGTATAAATAGGACTCAATGGACTGGGAGAGGGACTTGCCTGTAGAACTAGCNTTGCAACACTTCTTGATCTTCAATTTGTTGAGAAAGGCACAGTTGATAAGAGCTTCTAGTGTTCCTAGTTNTCTCGNATCTCTNCTGCTGACTCATGTCAATTTGGCTGAGTCCTGGCTGTTCCTGCAAGATGTGCCACCACTTCTGTTTGGTTTTTCATATCTCGACGCTACCAAACTGAATTGCTGGTCAGTTGCTGAAGTATTTGCAAGTGTGTCGCTATCGTCTTCCTCGCCAGCAAAGAAGAGATGCAACAATAGGATTCTTCCACAANCTTTTTATTGTTGGGTTAATTGCTGAAATGAAAGACCCCGAGCCTGAAAAATATGTATTGTTTATATATGCTTAGGACAGTGTGGAGACTCCTGATTGGATATGCCACCAGGACCTCATTACCATGCTCCTGGATGAGCAGTGACTTGGCAGATACCCAAACGCACATGTGCACATTGCTTGTTTACAAGGAAAGCACACAGGAAGCCATCGCCATCTTGTAATGGTGATTCATCTGGCTTCCGACACAAGTGTACTGAGCTGCTGTTGCTGACTTGTGAACTGAATTGCTTTTCTGATAATGCAAATGGGATTTACTCCAAAGAACAATTTCTAAGCAGGTCCACTTTGCCTGAATCCTCATAAGCTTTCTTTCACACTACCTCTGGTGGGTGGTGGGTTAGAAAGGAGGTTAAAGCTATTAGGAAATATTATTAAAAGCCAGCTTGAGGAAAATTTAAGTGTACACTAAATCATCTTGTCTCCCCTCCCATGACAGACTGTTCTTTCCAACTGTGAGCCAAAATAAGCCTTTTCTGTATTTATTTTATATATATGAGTACACCATTGTTCTCTTCAGACACACCAGAATAGGGCATCAGATCACATTACAGATGGTTGTGAGATACACTGTGGTTGCTGGGAATTGACCTCAGCATCTCTGGAAGAACAGTCAGTGCTCTTAACCCCTAATCCATCTCTCCAGCCCTAAGACTTTTATCTTAGGCTGTTCTTGTCATATATGGTACAAACTAGAAACGTTACCAATTTTTTTGAAAGCAACTATTTTTCTGATCTCCAATTTCCAGTGTCAAAATAAATTAGCTCAAAATACCCTATTAGCTTAAAATTCACTATTCTCCCAGGGTATGTTTTTCATTCAGACATTATTCAAGATTAGTTGCAGCCCTGCACAATAGGATCTAGGATGATATAGCATTCTCTGGGGATTTCTCTGGTTGTCAGGACAAATCTGGAAGAGTAGCAAGTGCTCTTATTCACTGAGGTATCTCTCTAGCTCCAATGGTTTTGTTTTGGTTAAATGAGTTCATTGGAACCTGATACCACATCTGGTTTATGCTATATGGAGAAGAAACCCAGGGCTTTCTGTGTGTTGGACAAAGCACTATACAAACTAAACTACATCTCAGCCATCTCCTCCACTATTGCCTCAGTTTTAAACCTATATGATTTCTATACCACAACTCTTTCTCTCATCCTATAGTTCATAAGGTGAATTAAATACCTGTCTTCTATGTATATTATACCCCACTATAAGCCTGATAAACCCTCAGTAAGTGCCTGACACCTTTAAAATTATTACTTTTACTTTGCATGTATGGATATTTTGCCTGCATGTTTGCCACTGGACCACGTACATGCAGTACTACTGGAGACCAGAAGGTGGTAACAGACATCCTGGAACTGGAGTTATAGACATTTGAGGTAAACTAAGATACTGACTTATTTACATTGATACATTGATTTATTTAGTATTTTATGTAAAATACTAAATAGTTACATAGTTCTAAGCTTAACCTCACTTGCCTCCTGGAACAGAATGACCTGGAGAAGTGGCAGAGAAGTGGCAGAAAGAATGCTTCATTACCTTTTTTTATTATTATTTTCTTTATTTACATTTCAAATGCTATCCC
>NW_018393771.1:11497-12528 GCF_900095145.1 Mus pahari | reverse complement strand
TCTTTTTTCCACTGGATGGTTTTAGCTCCCTTGTCAAAAATCAAGGGACCANAGGTGTGTGGATTCATTTCTGGGTCTTCAATTCTATTCCATTGATCTACATGTCTGTCGCTGTACCAGTACCATGCAGTTTTTATCACAATTGCTTTGTATTACAGCTTAAGGTCAGGCATGGTGATTCCAACAGAGGTTCTTTTATTGTTGAGAATGGTTTTTGCTATCCTAGGTTTTTTGTTATTCCAGATGAATTTGCAAATTGTCCATTCTAAATCATTGAAGAATTGGATTGGAATTTTGTTGGGGATTGCATTTAATCTTTAGATTGCTTTTGGCAGGATGGTCACTATGACTATGTTAGTCCTGCCAATCCATGAGCATGGGAGATCTTTCTATCTTCTGAGATCTTCTTCAATTTCTTTCTTTAGGGATTTGAGGTTCTTACCATACAGATCTTTCACTTCCTTAGTTAGAGTCACACAAAGGTATTTTATATTATTTGTGACTATTGTGAAGGGTGTTGTTTCTCTAATTTCTTTCTTATCCCATCTGTCCTTTGTGTACAGGAAGGCCACTGATATGTTTTTTGTTAATTTTATATCCATCTACTGCAGCCACAAGAACAAAATTCCAACTTTAACAACAAAAATAGCAGGAAGCAATTACTTTTCTTTAATTTCTCTTAACATCAATGGACTCAATTCCCCGCCAAAAAGACATAGACTAATAGACTGGATACATAAACAGGAAACCCACTTCAGGGAAAAAGATAGACACTACCTCAAAGAGAAAGGCTGGAAAACAATTTTCCAAACAAATGGTCCAAAGAAAGAGGATTAAGTAGCCATTCTAATATCAAATAAAATTGGCTTTCAACCCAAATTTATCAAAAAAGACAAGGAGGGGCACTTCATNCTCATCAAAGGTAAAATCTACCAAGAGGAACTCTCAATTCTGAATATTTATGCTCCCAATACAAGAGCAGCCACATTCATTAAAGAAACATTAGTAAAGCTCAAAGCACACATTGCACC
>NW_018393771.1:9776-11270 GCF_900095145.1 Mus pahari | reverse complement strand
TATCCTAAAACGAAAGGATATACCTTCTTCTCAGACCCACATGGTACCTCCTCCAAAACTGACCATATAATTGGTCACAAAACAGGCCTCCACAGATACAAAAATATTGAAATTTTTCCATGCCTCATTGCCTTTAACAACCTGCTTGCTCTTAAATTGTAACATTGCTTGTTAGCTCCACCTTGTGCTCTTAGAGTAGTAAATTACAATACAGACCAGAAATAGTTATTTTAAGAGCTATCCTGGTTTTAAAATCCACTGGTGCCAATGTCTCTCTTGCTTTCTGGTGTTGGTGTGCTTTGTTCAGAGATTCCCACTAGGCTGTGTTTCACAGTGTAGGTGCTGGGAATTAGTTCACAGTTCTCTGGAAGATCAGCCAGTGCTGTTCAGCTGAGTCAGCTCTCTAGCCTCACCTGACACNTTTTTAATCCTCCACACAGTGAATGTAAAACTCTTAGCTTCACATCACTAGAATAGCTATTTTTTTAATACAGGCCACCTATCCCAGTTTATATTTAGATAGATTTTTATTGAAGTAAAACTGCAAATTGTATCATCCCCCCTTGCCTCATTCTAATCCTTCTCCTTACTCTCTTCCAACCCATTCCAAGTTCTTCCCCTTAAAAGCTTCATTTTCTTTCATCATCATTGTTACCTATGTCTGTGTAGGTAACAATGTATGTGTGCCTGTGTTTACACACACAGGTATATAAATGCAATATGCTGAGTCTGTTTTGTTGTTTGTGTGTTTATGGTTTCAGGGCTGACCACTCTCCACTGGCCATCCAATAAGAGGCTCATAGGTGGAGAGGTTAATTCTAGTTCGGAAATCATCAGTTGCCTACAATTCTTTTTCTAGGGGTTGGATCCCACAGAAGCTCCCTTTCTCACTTTATCATGTTCTGTTGCTCTTTATCCTAGTTTATCTGTGCAGTTATTTCTAGGAGAAAGTGTTTCCCACCAGACCTCCTGCTGTTCTGGCTTTTATAACCTTTCCTTTCCTTCTCTCCAGAGCCATAGATCCAGGATCTGTAATGTTCATATGTCAGTGGGGACTGGCCTCCCTCATGATCTGTTGATCTCTTCATTGTGCCCTCTGTGTTGGTCTCAGTTTTTCTCTTTGCTGAGGGGTGGTGACTAAGGTTATTCAAAAAAGATGGGTCTCCCACAAAGAGCATAGCTATTTTCATTGAGAAAGGGGACTGTGTCCTTTATATTGTAACACTGATACTTGTATAAGTGTGACTTTAATTTTTGGCTAATCAGTTTTTTGTTTCATACTTTAACTTTGAAAGATCCATNATGTTATCTGTGGAAGTTAGTTCCTTGGCCATCCTCCCAGCCCCAGGTTCCTAGAAAGAAAACTCAGAATCAAAATAAATTCATACAAACTTTGGCCATATAGATAGGCACACTCTGACTAGATCAAAACTTAGAATAACCCATTTATTTTAATCTACATTCTGCCACATGCAGGTCACCTGTCCTCAGGTA
>NW_018393771.1:0-6986 GCF_900095145.1 Mus pahari | reverse complement strand
CTCTTTTTCTTTATTTGTGTACACATTTAGCCTAACTATATTATTACAACCTATTCAGTTAATTGATTAATGTTTCTTGTATGGATAGGATTCCAGGACTGCTCATTTAGTTTTCCTGTCCTTCCTAGAAGACTTGTAACCTCACAGTAGTTTTCTTGGTTGTGAGGCTGTTACAAACTTTCTGCCCTGTCTTCTGCCCCATTTGCTGTGCCTTCAGCCCAGGGGTTTTCTTGTAGTTGAGTCACCTGGGGATGGGCACACATGGCCAGCTGTTTTCTGCTTTTTGACTGGTTGTGGCTTTCTTTTATGATTTCTGTCTGTCACAAAGAGATTTTTGTTTAGTTTTGCTCAATGAGTGAGAAAGCTACATGTATCTCTGGGAATACAGATAAATATTTAGAATACAGCTAGAGTTATGTTAGTTTAGTCAGGTGGTGGAAGTAGATTCTCCCCTAACTTGAAGTTTGCCTTCCCGCAGGACAAGTTATTCCATGGGTCTCGAGGGGGATCATGAACGAATGTTTGAAACTTTCAGTGATTTATATCAGGGCCTTGGCGTCACTGTCCCAGAATGCTGGGCTGCTTATCTCAAAGCCCGGGTCCTCCTCACAGTTCAAGGTGGCAGCTAGGGACAGCTCCAGAAGGCTGGAAACTCCTTTAACAGCCCTTGATGTTTGTTTAGGGCTGGAATCTTGTTGATTCCCACCAAACAGCCTTGAGGGGGAAGGGATGACTGGCTCTAAACAAAGAAATATATGGCTCTCAGCTGCAAGCTGTAAAAATGCCTGGGTTTTCTCAACCTGGTCTCCAACATCTCCCCCTTTTCAATTTATTAAAAATTGGGGGGGTTGGCTATGAAAAGAGGGTTGGTGAAGTACCTTGTCTTAGGCCATGAGGCTTGCATTCATGTTCAGCACCCAGTAACTAGGCCTTTCTAGGTCCTAGGTGGGCAAGGGCCCTGTCTTAGGCTATGCAATCTGCAGTAGATTCACAATATTTCTGTCATTGAGTCATCTTTGCAGCCAAAAGGGGTGTGCACCTGACTCACAGCACCTCAATATTCCCGTCTTAGGTCACTTCACAGCTTATNGCCCTCAGCCACTATTAGGAGCCAGGGAGTCACCCTCTTAGGAATGACATCTCCACAGCCTATGAAACCAAGAGGGCTCTGTGTCTGCAGTGAGGGAGGAGAACTGATGGCCACCAGCTGCTCTCTCTGCATTGGTGGAGGAGAGGTCTTTGGTGGAGTCTCCAGTGTTCACCCGATGGTAGTGGACTGCAACTGGCTTTAAGGCAGCATCAATCTGACATTTAACAANNCTGGTTAATCTGTTAAAAGCCCAAGGGTCAAATGTCAAAAGCAGCAGAATGCCCATGAAAGGTCCCAGAATGGTGGGAAGCAAAGTGGAAAGCCAAGGAGAGGTAAAAAAAAAACAATTTTGATACCAGGTTCTTGCATCTCCCTTTTACGAATTCTTTCCTCCAAGCTAGTTCTGACCTTGTCTATACTACCCTGAACTAGACCAGTCTTATCAGTGTAAAAACAACATTCTTCTTTGAGGGCTGCACAAAGTCCAACTTCCCGCAGGAATACCAAATCAAGGCCTCTTTTATTCTGTAAAACTACTTCAGACAGGGAGACTAAGGAATCTNTTAAAATTTTCAGGCCTCTTTGTATCTCTCAGATGTCTCTGTCCACTGCGTGGTTAAGCTGGGCAAGCTGTGCAGACTGTCATTGGGAGGAGATTAGGGAGGCAATTTCTATTCCCACGCCTGCTGCACTCACACCAAGGATCACTGCTAAGGTTACTGCAGTAATAGGCTCTCTCTTAGAGTGGGGCAGGTTAGTGCCTTTATCCCAGAACTGGAGTAAATCTTCTGCAGGATGCATCGTCAACTTTGGGAAAACTTGAACCAGAGCACAGTAATCTCTATTAGCTAAAAATGTCTGGGTGATCACATAAGTAGTAAGCCCAGTAGAACATGCCAAATAAGTACTATTAGTTGCTCCAACATATTGAAAAGTGGCCTTTACAATAATAGTCTGATTGCAAACCTCTAGCAAGGCCTGTGGGGGGAGCATGGAGGGCCCCAAAAGGCATGAGCCCACACCTGAAACCTGGCTCACTGTGAGTCCTGCACTAGCCTCAGGATGCCAGCCAAGTTTATGGAAAGCATTGGTTGCAATAACTGATCCAAATACTGCTACTCCTTCATAGAAAGGAGGTTGCGGGGAAAAGCAAACCCAACATTCCTCATATTGGGTAGTGTTGGGTGCATGTATGGCAGCGATGTTAGCATTGACTATGTCTAAAAGGAGTTCTGCTGAATTGAGAGGTCCAGCAGGCAATGTAAGCTGAAAGAGAGCAATGGGTCCAGGAGTGCCACTCTGAAGAGGAACAGCTACCTTATGAACAATGGGTAAATTAGGGGCCACAAGATGGGGTATGGGATTTGATCCTATGGCACTTCCTCTAAGTTTAGGGATGGTCTTAATTGACTGTATTTTGAATATCAACCCAAAATCTTTATGATCCTTATATAGACGCAAACCCCAGGAGGGAGTTTGTTTGTTAATCCAATCATATTTTTCCCAGCCTCTGTGAACTGAATCACAAGGGGATCACACCAGCCAAAGTTATCTGGATTAGAGGAGGAACAGTTTTTCCCAGTGGGGGAATAAAGGACATTTTTGCCATCATCTTCACCTTCTTTATTTTTGAATGTGATAAGGTCCCATGATAAGGCTGGGTGCCAGTGCTCTTGTACTGTGAGACTATTTGTCATGCCTGTTCACAGGTGATGAAATATTTAAGTCTCAGGGTAATAGCATTAAAGTGATGCAGGTCATGATCCTGTTGAGCAGCTGCAAGAGGAGTGGTAGACAAGGCAGAAGCCACAATCTGGGTTTCCTGATCAACTGCATTGTTGCCTTCAGTTAATGGTCCAGAAAGACCAGAATAAGCACGTAAATGAAAATAAAAAATGAGAATTACTAGCAAGAATAAATTTCTGAAGCTTAGCAAACAGCGGAGAGGCATTAGTTGAGGGACGCATATATGGAACTATCTGCAGAAGTGGAACAGAAGTAGCCACATAGGTACAGTCTGTATACAAATTAAAAGTAGTTTCAAGCAAGAGTTTGAATACTCTAACAATGGCTGCTAGCTTCACAAGCTATGTTGAGAAGCCTGTTACAAAGTGTGAGATCTTACCATTGATATTAAAAGCTGCAGTGCCCGTGGAGGAGCCATCTGTAAAAACTAAAGCAGCTCCAACAATTGGGGATGACTTTGTTCTCTTTGGAAAAACCACAGGTGTCCTGTGTAGGAATTGCACTAATTTGTCAGCAGGGTAATGATTGTCAATCACACCTTGAAAGGANGTGCAATTAACTACCCAATCATCACTGTGTTGAGTTAACCATTGGACTTGAGATGTATGGTAAGTAAGGACAATAATGTCAGAATCTTTACTAAAAAGCCTAAGAGCAGCTTCTCTGCCAAGGCGCAGAATATGTGCAACAAGCTGAGGATATGTGGGCAATACTTTAGAAGGAGAAGATGGCAAATGTACCCAGAATAGAGGTTTAAGTTGCCATAAAAAGTCTGCGGGAGAAAAGAGTATAGGGAAAACAAGAAACTGGAGTGGTAGATCGTGAGAGATATACCCAATACTTTGTTCATTAATAGCCTGTTCAACCTTGGCCAGAGATACTTGTGCTTCCTGAGTCAGTGTGCGTGGGGAGGATGGATCTGAGTCTCCATGCAAAACATCAAAAAAAGGCTTTAATTTTCCTGTTGTAAGCTTCAACTAGGGTAGAGCCAGTTTATATCTCCTAACAAGCGTTGAAAAATCATTGAGATTCTGTAATGAATCTCTCCTTAAATGAACCTTTTGTGAGAGAATCCTATTAGGAAATAATTCAAAGCCCAAAAACAAGTGAAGAGGGTGAATATGAATTTTCTCTGGAGTGACTTGAAGTCCCTGGCTCTAGAGAGCATTAATAAGTTTTAGATCAACACAATATAGCTGATTTTCATCAGCCCCAGAAACAAGGATGTCATCCATGTAATGAATAATGTAATAATCATGGTAGGATCTCCTGAAGGGATCAACAACCTGAGCCACATACTTTTGGCAAAGCGTTGGACTATTGGCCATGCCTTAAGAACTCTCCACTGAAATTGAAGAGAGGTCCCTACACAGTTAACTATGGGAAGGCTAAATGCAAAGTGTTTACAATCTTCAGGGTAGTGGGGAATAGAAAAGAAGCAATCTTTTAAGTCAATGACTAATTTGGGATATCCTTTGGGAATAGCCACTGGAGAGGGAATTCCAGTGTGTAGGGCCCCCATGGGAACCATGGTCTTATTAACTGCTCTGAGATCTTGCAGTAGTCTCTATTTGCCATTTCATTTTTGAATAAGAAATATTGGGGTGTTCCAAGGCAAGGTAGAGGTTTCTATATGCCCTGCTGCCAATTGTTCCTGCGTTAACTCTATGACTGCAGACAATTTTTTAGCAGGGAGGGACCACTGGTCAATCCAGACAGGGGAGTCATCCTTACAGGTAATCCTATCTGCCTGACCTGCAGGGGGAGCAATGGTCCTCATGAAAAATGGGAATTGTAACCTAAACCTACACGATCCATTCTGTGAGAGACAGTATTGGCATAGGCCTCACCCGCCCATTTTTGCCTAATCCCTGTCCAGGGAGATACCCCTGAGAGAGCATTTGTTGAGCAACAACTTCATTTGGGACTACACATGAAAACTTTCATTTGAGAGAATGTCTCTTCCCCAAAGAATAACAGGTAAGCCAGGAACAAAGAAGGGCTCAATAGAGCCTGAATTTCCCTCACTATCTTCCCAAGTCAGCAACTGTGAGCTCTGGAGATTATTTTTTGATTGTCCAATTACTTGCAGATGGGTCAGAGTGGCTTGTAAAGGCCAAGCAGAAGGCCAGGCACTCTGTGAAATTACAGTAGAGTCAGCGCCTGAGTCTAAAATGCCTTCAAAGCTCTTGCCATTTATCTTAAGGCTGAGCATAGGGCGTTCATAATAATTGCCTGGATCCAGTAAAGGTCTGAGGAGCCTTGTTGAGAAGAGCTGCACTGTGTGCCTTTCGCTGGGTTGGAGGTATCTAGAGGTAGAGACAGAGCCTGTGCCAAGCATTGCCCTTGCAAGATTGATGTTGGGCCATGAGGGGCACTGACCAGAATCTTAATTTCTCCTGTATAATCATTGTCCACTAAAGAGGGATGGACTATAAGTCCCTTTAATGTGGTGGAGCCATGCCCCAGAATTAGAATATACGTATGAGGTGGGGGAGGTCAAAAAACCCCAGTGGAAATGACCTGGACACCATCCTTGGGGGTCAGTACTGAACTGGTGGAGGTGCACAGATCCACTCCCGAATTTCCTGGGGTTGTTCTGCAGAGGTTAGGTGCTGAGTTGGCTGTCTGCGTTAGGAGACCAAGGGGAAAGCCAATGCTTTGGGTCTGGGCCCCCTAGAGGCTTTCTCTTTAATGCCACCTGAAACTGCTGTGGGCACTTTCCCTTTAAAATTGCTCAAGAAAGCAGTGGGAGGGGCAAGAACCATCTCTTTCAGGGATTCATTTAGTGAGGCGAGTTCAGTCAAAAGCTGGGTAAACTGCCTTTGGAGGTATAACACTTCCTGTAGCTCCAGGACTTGAGACGAAAGTTTGTCTCTGGCCTCCATTAAAGTGGCTGCAGGCAAAACTGAATGCAAGAAAGTGGGTGCACAAACATTTGGCTGGTAGGGAGGGAGCCCTTGTAAGTGGTGCCCAGTCAGGCCTGCGATAAAGAATGCCTCCTCTTCTACAGTATCTGCATATTCAGGGTCTAAAGCTTTAGGTGCGGGTCTTTCAAAGACTGGACTAATCAGTGGAACCTGGTGAGGGAGTGGGTCCTCTGGGAGAGAAGGATAAAGTGGAGCCAGCTGTGGCTCTGGCATGTCTATAATTACTGAAGACGGGTGTGAAGGACCCTGTTTCTTGGGAGTAAGCAATGCCTCTGAGGCCTCTCGAGAAAGAGGGTGGAGACAATATTCTGCGACTAACAAAAGCTGTCTTTTGTCAAAATCTTCTGCTGCACTTTCTATTAAATCATGAATCAGCCTCAAATAAGAGAGGACCGTTGCAGGGACAGCATTGGGGCCATGTCTAGCCAGTCTTTCATTTAATTCTCGACCCACCCTTTCCCATTTTTTATGGTGAATTTCTGCCCCATCAATGATAATCCAGGGACATGTCTGATCTATAAAACTAAAAATTTTTATTAATTCCTTCTTTTTTACGCTCACTCCCCTTTCTCTGAGAGAGGCCTTCAAATCTCTAATGAAAACATCCTCTTTAGATAGTTTATGACCCATTTCTTTAAGACAGAGACAAATTCACTTCACTACAGAGGAAGACGATTTCTCATGAGTGTTGAGAATGCTCCCTCTATGAATTTTTACTAACCCAACTACAGAGGAAGTCTTTTTCTCACGAATGGTGTGAACTCTCCCTCTATGAAAATTTGCTACTCCACTACCAAAGAAGTCTTTTTCCCATGATCAAGGGGAATGCTCCCTCTATGAAAGTTACTACTCACCTTTAATTTCAAAGAACTATATGGCTTTCAGCTGCAAGCTGCAAAAATGCCTGGGTTTTCTCAACCTGGTCTCCAACATTGAAGGAGTTAATTATTTCCGCCTTGGGTGTACCAAGGATCAANCCAAGATTCTCAGCAAGTGCTTTTATCTATTAGAACATCTTGTTGGCCCTGGTGTTTTACTTAAACTCTGGGCTGTAATTAAAATCAGAGTTTATTGCAAATGATTCAAAATAAATTGTATTTAGTTGAATTCNCACTAGTGTGCGTACACTTGTGTATGTGTTGTGTACTGATTTAAATATTAGGCTAAATAACATTTATGATTGAACCTTGTTTGTAGTATCTGTCTTAGAAAAGTTTTAC
>NW_018393770.1:8472-15676 GCF_900095145.1 Mus pahari | reverse complement strand
TCTCTGGTGAGAAGTCTCGAGTAATTCTAATATGCCTGCCTTTATATGTTACTTGACATTTTTCCCTTACTGCTTTTAATATTCTGTCTTTACTTAGTGCATTTGTTGTTCTGATTTTCATGTGTCAGGAGGAATTTCTTTTCTGGTCCAGTCTATTTGGAGTTTTGTAGGCTTCTTGAATGTTCATGGGCATCTCTTTCTTTAGGCTTCAGAAGTTTTCTTCTATAATTTTATTGACGATATTTGCTGGCCATTTAAATTGATAATCTTCATTCTCATCTACTCCTATTATCTGTAGGTTTGGTCTTCTCATTGTGTCCTGGATTTCCTGGATGTTTTTAGTTAGGATCTTTTTGCATTTTGCATTTTCTTTGATTGTTGTGTCCATGTTCCCTATGGAATCTTCTGCACCTTAGATTCTCTCTTCCATCTCTTGTATTCTGTTGCTTATTCTTGCATCTATGGTTCCTGATTTCTTTCGGGGGTTTCTATCTCCAGAGTTGTGTGGCTTTGGGTTTTCTTTATTGTTTCTACTTCCATTTTTAGATCCTGGATTGTTTTATTCAATTCCACCACCTGTTTGGTACTGTATTTCTGTAACTCTCTAAGGATTTTTTGTGTTTCGTCTTTAAAGGCTTCTAGCTGTTTACCTGTGTTTTCCTGTATTTCCTTCTTAAAGTCCTCCATCATCACCATTAGAAGTGACTTTAGATCCATGTCTTGCTTTTCTGGTGTGATTGTGTATCCAGGACTTGCTAAGATGGTGGGAGAGTTTGGTTCTGATGATGCCAAGTATCCTTGGCTTCTTTTGCTTCTGTTCTTATGCTTGCTTTCTGCTATCTGATTATCTCTAGTGCTTGCTGCCCTCAATATATCTAATTGGAGCTTGTCCTTCCTATAATCCCAGTTGATTCAGGACTTCTCGTCCAGATTTCTCTGTGATTCTTTTATTGTGGGCTCCTGTGAACCTGAGATTCTGGGTGTTTCTGAGTTCTTGGCAGTCAAGCTTCTCTGAGACTCTCAAATACTAGTGTGACCCAGGTCCTGTTATCCTGGGATCCTGTTGTCCTAAGATCCTGGTCGTGTTACAGTGCATGGAAGTGGTTTCTCCTTTGAGGAGCTGTCTGGTCTGTTCAAAAGCAAGGTAATCCAGAACTGATCAAAAGGAACCTGAGCCTTTGGTCAGCATTTTCAACAATAGTGCTGGCTCAACTGTTAGTCATTAAGGTATCAGGATGGCCCATCTCCTTTCTTTTGGATACTGGGGCTACTTACTTGGTCCTGACAGAGTTTTGCAAACCCATCTTTCCTCATTTTCCTATTGTCAGGGTAGGGGGACAGCCTTACCAACATCATCATACCCCACCATTTATTTGTATTTAGGGGTGTTCCTCTCACCCATTTTTTCTCGTGGTGCCAATGTGTCCAATCCTCTTATTAGGAAGGGATCTTCTAGCCAAAGGGGGAGCCTCTATTTCTTTTGTTCCCATCCTTCATCTGAACTTTAAGCTCAGCCCCTCTTCTCCTTCTAGCTACCCAACCTACTGGCTCTAACATGCCATTTCCTTTGTCAGTCTCCCAGGTGGAACCCTGAATCTGAGACATACATAAGTCTTCTGTGGCGAAACACCATTCTTTTGTTGTCATCCAGTTCAGGACCCTACCTGGTAGATTACCCAAGCTCAGGATTCTCTCTCTCTCTCTCTCTCTCTCTCTCTCTCTCTCTCTCTCTCTCTCCAGGACACTTAAGCCTCTAATCTCTGACCTAAGGGGAAAAAAATCCAGTCTCTGTCCTACTTCATTCTCTTTTAACACGTCTATACTTGTAGTTAAGCAGCCCAACTGGACCTATAACCTGGTTCAAGATCTCTGGCTCCTTAATTCTGCAGTGGCTTTTCTCCATCCTGTCGTGGCTCACCCTTTCACACTTTTTTCCTCCATCCTCTTAAGTACCTCTCATTTCTCAGTCCTAGATCTCAAGGATGCATTCTTCTCTATCCCCCTATATGTCTAGTCATAAAATATCTTTGCCTTTACCTGGACTGACCCTGACACCCACTTCTCTACCCAGATCAACTGGACTGTTTTCCATCATGGATTCCAGGATAGCCCACACCTACTTAGTTAGGCCCTGGCTTCTGACCTTCTCTCTCTCTCTCTCTCTCTCTCTCTCTCTCTCTCTCTCTCTCCCACCTCTCTCTCTCCCTCCCCCATCTCTCTCTCAATCTAAGATTATTCACTACATTGATGGTATTCTTCTCTGTAGTCCCTCTCTAGAAATTAGCCAAACTATCAGTTCTGTTCTTCTAAATTTCCTGTCCAGATAAGGCTATAGAGGTCTTGGTCACTTTCTAAGGTCCAGTTGTCCACTCCTCAAGTCACCTACTTGGGACTAATAATTACTCCAACCCACAAAGCCATTACCTTAGATAGAAAACGCCTAATTCAGTCTGTAGATGTCCCCTCTACTAAAGAGATTTTATCATTCACAGGAATAGCTGACATTTTACATTTCTTGGTTCCTTCCTTTTCCCTCCTTTCCTGTCCCTTATATAAAGCAACCTGGGCCCCACTCAGTAACCTCTTCTCAAACCTGTTACTAAGCCCTTTCAGAGGTTCCAGTAGGCCCTCATTTGGGCCCCAGCCTTATACTTCCCAAACCTAACCAATCTCTTCTCCCTTTATGTAACAGAAAAGGAGGGACATATCCTTAGAATTCTAGATCACAAACTAGGACCTTCTTTTGCATACATGTAAAAAAAATTAGACCTGACCATCCAGAGATGGGCACCTTTTATATGTGCTTTAGCAGTTGCTAAGCTCCTTATTTGAGAATCCAAAAAACTAACCTTTGGGTCACCTATCACTATTTTCTCTCATAACCTGTCCCAGCTCTTAACTTTACAGTGACTTAGAAACTCTACCTCACTCCAAGGTTCTTTCCCTTCAGGTAGCACTAATAGAAGACTCCACACTTACTTTCCAATCATGCCCAACTCTCAATATCTCAAACCTTTTTCCTTGACCAAATGTTGACCACTCCCTATCTCACTCCTGCACTGAAACCTTAGAGGAACTATTGTCCCATCCCTCACACATAAAGGAGGGCACATTGTCTCAGGCCATCTATACCTGATACAGAGATGGCAGCTCTTTTATACATAAAGGAGCCCAAAGAACAAGGTATGCTATAGTGTCCACACTACTAACCAACAGGCTAAACTAATAGCTATTACAATAGCCATTCAATTGGTACAGGGAAAATCCCTATATATCTATACAGACTCAGACTCTAAATATGGCTTCCATATCCTCCTGTACTACAACAAAGGGAGGATCAATAACTAATGCAGACCAAATTATTATCATGCTAAAAGTCTTCCATCTCCTGAAAGCTATTGGAATTATCCACTGCCAGTTCCACTTGATGGACAATATTATTATCTCTAAGGGAAACAACCACCTGGGCTGACCAGGGAGCTAAATCTTTGGCTCTTGTGGGCCTAGAATCCTTTCATCCACCATAGGACATTCTCGCATTACAATCTCCTGACAGTTGTCAAATTCTCTCCTATCTACACCCGCTCTTTCATTCTAACAGCCAAACCTTACCTTACTTTGTTAAAACCCACCAACAGCCTACCCCCAAGGACTTGTGTTTATTAAAATCCATTACTGCCTCTTGCAAAATCTGTCTGCTGTCAGACCCCAACTCCAGGAATCCTTTTCCCACCCACCAGGCTAGAGGTTCCCTACCTGGGACTGACTGGGAACTTGAATTTACTCACATGCCCACAGTCAAATGTGGTAAGTACTTCCTGGCCTTGGTGGACAGCTTCTCAGGGAGGACAGCTTCTCAGACAGTCTCTGATCTCCTCCTCCATGAGATCATCCCTTGATTTAGAGTTCCAGCCTCCCAACATCCCCACTCAGACTGGGGAATCCCAATCTTCCAGTTAGTCAATGGTCCTGAGTTCAGTTCCCAAGTTTCTCAAACTCTATCTAAAGCCCCCAATGTACCTTGGTATTTTCATATTCTGTACCACCCCCAGTCCTCAGGAAAGATAGGACAGGCTGACCACTATTCAAAAACTACCCTTATCACAGGAACTTTTCCTAGGTTGGGTAAAACGCCAGTCACTGGATCTTTTCAGTCTATGGGCTTTCCACAATTGACCTCTTTTCATCTCACTCTTTGAGCTCATTTATAGACAACTGATCCTGACTCCCAGTCTTGTGCCCAAAGTCTCTCCTCTCTCTACCACTCACCTGTTCCCATTCTCTGTCATCTCTGCTCCCTCCTATGGAACTTTACTGACCACCATCTACCAAGGTCATATACTATATGACCATGATATATATATATATATATATATATATATATATATATATATATATATATCCTGTCTACTCCCTATCAGCATTGGAGATCAGGTCCTTCTATTCTTTCTCACCATTTACCCCCACTCCTTTCCCTTAAATGGCAGGGCCATTTCAAAGTAATTTTTTGTGACCTCCACAGCCTCTAAGCTTGAGGAACTCTTTCTTTGATTTACCTGTCTCACCACAAGCCCATTATCTCTCCAGCTCAAAATTTCTCATCTTCTTAGACATCGACCCCCAACAGGACTCTGCTCTCTTGAGCTTCAGAAGACATCAGGCCCAACCACTTTGTCACCAATTCCTACAAAATGAGGCTCACTCCTGCAGCTATTGTATTGCATAATGGTTTTTCCTCCTCCCTCTGCTGTTCATTTCTATCCATGGTAACCCTTATACATGAAGATTCAAAGTTCAAGAAATCATTTCTTAAGACAGATTCTAGAAATAGAGCCAGAGAATTTCTCTATAGCCAGATGCCAGGAGCCAATCAGAATTTCCATCATCCCTATATCCACCATTCCTTCTAAATATATAAATATTGCTTCCTTTTTGACAAGACAAAGGACAGTTGTAAGTAATAATCAAACAAATATGGATTCTGGGGCTGGCTGTTAGATGAAATGGTGTATGTGAGAGGCTTTACTAACAGAGGTATCTCTCGGGGAGGGGAGTGAGGGAGAAAAAGTGAAGAAGAGAGAGCTATGGGTCAGGGTACATGTCTTTTATCTGGGCTGTGATGCAGGTAATACATGTGCAGGATGTGTGTGTGTGTGTGTGTGTGTGTGTGTGTGTGTGNGAGAGAGAGAGAGAGAGAGAGAGAGAGAGAGGTGCCATGGCAACAGACACCGGAGCTGCACGGATGCCTAGAGATGATGTCATCTCTGGGTTTAGGAGCTGATTGTAAACAGCCTTTGGCTGTCTATGGATGGTCCTGATACTAACATGGGTTGCCAATATTGGTCTTACCAATTACATATGTTAGCATTACAGATCAATCACCTCTTCTATCAATGATGCAAGACCCTCTTCTTCTATATCCAGGACCCATTGAAGCACAGATGGGAAATGGTCATTGTTGGCAAACTCTACCACATTAACTAATTGGGGCTCCCAATAAGGATGATTTATATCCAGAGAAAATATGTCCCACTTATCCAACCCCAGAGACAGAAGAAATAGGAGAAGTAAATAAATACTCTTCCAAGGTTATTACTTCTTTGACATTCCCTCTACTAAATAGTTCTAACTTGTCATTTCTCCTTCTGGTCCAGATTCTGACCTTGGCCTATCAGCTCCTTAATGTCACCTAATCTGGCTGCTTTTGGAGATTGATGGTTGTGTGTGCCATCTGGAACTGGCTCACAATTGCCACTTATAGTTTCTCTAGTATGATGGGTTGTATATGCTTGGGTCAGGGAGTGGCACTATCAGGAGGTGTGGCCTTGTTGGAGTAGGTGTATCACTGTGTGCATGGGGCTTAATACCTTTGTCCTAGCTGCCTGAAATTGAGTATTTTTCTGCCAGTCTTCAGATGAAGATGTAGAACGCTCAGCTCCACCTGCACCATGCCTGTCTGGATGCTACCACGCTCCTGCCTTGATGATAATGGCCTGAACCTCTGAACCTGTATGTCAGCCCTAATTAAATGTTGTCTTGCATTGGTCATGGTGTCTGTTCATAGCAGTAAAACCCCAACTAAGACATCCAGTGTCAAATAGCCTCGCTTTACCTTTCACTAACTACCCTGACCCTGGTGTTGTCTCGACCCCCTACCTTTTCTATAGCACCCTCTTCGGCATGGCAGACTGTTTTAAGTCGTCTGGGACATGTTCTGTAGGAAAATTAAGTACCCTAGACTATAAGAAAAACATAACTCTCTATACTTGACCTCTTCCACAGTGTCCTACAGTCCAGAACACATCGGTTGTTTGTGGTACTAAGGTGTATGCTCATCTACCTGCCAGCTGGCCAGTAGATTGTACACTGGTGTTTCTTTTCCCTAAATTAGGGGTAATCCATGGAGAGTAGTCCCTACCAATTCTGGTTGTGGATTCAATAGCTGCCTGTCATAACAAAAGAGCAATTCAAATCCTACCCCTCCTGCTGTTTCAGGAATAACTGCAGGTGTTACCACAGGAACAGCAGGACTGGCCATCTCCCTAACCTTATACCATCAGTTCTCTTTCCAGTTTATCCATGATCTTCAACAGTTGGCCCAAACCATACTCAGTCTCCAAGGACAGATCAATTCCCTGGCAGCAGTGGTACTTCAAATCCGATGGCGACTAGATATTCTTAATAGCTGAAAAGGGTGAATTCTGCCTTTTACTCCAAAAAGAATGCTACTTCTACATTAACCAGTCAGGTATAATAAAGAACAAAAGCCAATAGCTTCCAAGAGACCGCCAAAAAGGTAAGAAACAACTCAATGCTTCTAATCCCTGGGGCTTTGAAAACCCCACATGGAAATGGATACTGCCTTTCCTGACTCCCCTTCTTGTCATTTTTCTACCATTACTATTTGCACCTTGCTTCAACAACTTCTTCCCCAAATTCCTCCAATGACAAATCCAAAAATTTTCTAACTAAATAATTAATCAGATCCTTTCAGAAGATTACAAACTGCTGCCCACAGAGGAGCCCGTGTGTTGATGGTGAGGATCAACTGCACCCCAAAATTGACAATGTCTCTGGGCAGCAGAAAGCAGCTTAAGAAATTTGAGGCCCAGAGTGGTTGTACAAGCTTGCAATCCCACCAACAATGGAGGAGTGTCCCTCTTTCTCCACATCCTTGCCAGCATCTGCTGTCACCTGAATTTTT